>NW_015168668.1:616659-623571 GCF_001447785.1 Gekko japonicus | reverse complement strand
AATTACCACCACTGCAGAGTGTCTCAGCAACATACCAGTTCATTAGGAAATCCACTGGAAACAACGGAGCGCTTCATAAACAAAGCAATTAAGCAAAGCTTGCCAAGGACTCCTTCAGGGACCGCCTTTCCTGCCCCCTGCCTGTTCGCTTACTCCTTCAATCATAGGCATACCCAAGAACCCATCCTGCAAATCCCTGGTCTGGCCTTTTATTAGGCCCTACCCAGTTTTGTTTTGCGCTCAAGCTAGGTGCATGAGGAGCCACAAATTCAGGAGTCCGCATTCGCAGCCAGAGTCATTAAATCTGAGCAAAAGGCAAAGCTGCCTCCCTTTGCTGGAGGTGGATGACAATACGGGACAAGCCCCATGCTGACTCCAAGGAACCCGAGGGCAGGATGGCTGAGAGTCCTGGGGCCACGCAGGGTGCCTGAAACGGCCAGATGGTAGCATCGTAACTGCAAAACACCTCCATGCAAACAGCCTGATAGGTCTCAATATCAACTGATTCAATTTAATTTTAACGACGCTGAACATTAAGTGCTGAGTGGCAAAACTGCCCTCGGGCTAGGAAGAGTTAACGTCCACCTTGCCAGCGAGGAAAAGAACACGGCCATAGCCAAGTGTAGCCAAGTGCCACGACAGATAACTGGGAATCCGGTCCACATTGTGCCAGTCTCCCTCCCACCCACGCAAGCGACATGTTGCATACCCCTTGGGATCTGTGCCTCACTGCCACTGTCGCTGCCCGCAATTTTTAGACCTTTGCTAAATGCCTCTACCTATCAAAGCTCAGGAGAGCACATTTACTCAGGATTTAGCCCTCCTCAATTCAGAGGGTTTTGCTTCTGTGTAAACGTGCAGAGGTCTGAGCCAGCAACAATGAAAACACAAGGGTGAGGAAGGGAAACAGGCTATCAGAGCAGAAACCGAGGCAAGCCCAGCCTAACAAGAGACACAACTAACTCCCCCCCCCCCTCTCTCTGCAACAGAAGACACAAGCCTGAAGAGAGCTGGCTGGATTCCCATGTGGAATCACACAAGCCTGACTGACTGGACACCACAAGAGCAGCTCTGCTAGATCGTGCCACCACTGCGTTTAACAGCCCTCTGATTCCAACAGTGGCCAAGTGGAAAGCATGAAAACCACAGCCCTCCTCTGTCCCAGTGGACAACTTCAGAGCAGCTGCTTGAGCTATGCTTGGGGTATACCTCGGGGTCTGAACAGGACTCCAGCATCCTGCAAACCCCTTTAAAGAGAACTCTGCCTTTTGTTCCCAAAGCATGGGCCACTGGGACTCAAGTCAATGTTTCTGTCACAGTCCTTCTAAGGAGCCCTGTGCCTGGGGACTCCATAAATACCCAGCCCTCCTCCTGTTCAGACAGGCTTGCTTCAGCACATGCATTAAATGAACAACTGTCTACTGTGCAGAGCATTTTATATGTCTGTACTGAGTGATGTTTGCTGGCTGCATCTTCCATCATTAAAATGCACTGAGGGTCTTGATTTTCCCCTACAGAAGAAAAGGATTTGTCCGCTTGGTGGAGGGAACTGCCACTCACGGAGAAAATGGACAGACGCTCAGCCGTCCTTCACCACTGGGCAGATGCATCTTCCATCATTAAAATGCACTGAGGGTCTTGATTTTCCCCTACAGAAGAAAGGGATTTGTCCGCTTGGTGGAGGGAACTGTCACTCACTGAGAAAAAGGACAGAAGCTCAGCCATCCTTCACCACTGGGCAGGGTGAATAAGGAAGATGCCCAAGGTAACTGTTGCTTTGACTGGGGCAGAATTTGGTATGACTGTCTACACAGAGTCCCTAAGGTCACAACTTCGTCACCCAAAGAATCAGCTAGACCATGGCATCCCGGAGATTGAAAATCGCCCTACCAGCCTTCTCAAACTTTCTAGCTTCAGAGGATCCCTTCCACTCCACTTGTTTAACAACGAACATTTGTGTATTGCAGATGACTCTGGGAAGTCTTCTAGGACACATCTGCTGAGGTTCGCCAGTGCTCTGTGTGAACAAAAAGTGCACTTCGGAGGACACGACAGCTGCACATTTAGGGGATCGGCAGGAGTGGGGACAAGCAGGCCCTCCCCAACAAAGACTGGCTCCAGGATGCTGGGTCAGACATGGAGACTGGGCCATCATGAGGGCCTTTTCCCCCCTGCCGCCAAGTCACTGGTGACTTATGGTGACCCCACAGGGTTTCCAGGCAAGAGACAAACAGAGGGGATTTACCACTGTCTGCCTCGTTGTACTGACCCTTGACTCCCTTGGTGATCTCCCATCCAAGTACTAACCAAGACTGACTCTGCTTAGCTCCTGAGGTCTGGTGAGATCAGGCTAGCCTGGGCTATCCAGGTAAAGGTGCCATCAGCTTCAGGGTCCACCAAAAAAGGCTTTTAATATCCTGCTGTATATTAAGCTGTGTTGGGTATTACAAGTTGAAAACACTCAGTATATCTGGGGTTAAATGTTTGTTTATGTCACTCACAGGAAGTCACATGTTTCTCGTGTAACCAATGTTCTTTAGATGTAGAAAGCTCGGGAATTTTCTCCCTGATCTAGGAATCTGATTGGGACTAAAGTGTCAAGGTGTATTACCATTTTATTGGTTCTCTTCCCGTCTTTGTTTGGTGTTCTGAAGAAGAAGGAGAGCAGCCATAATCTCTCTCTTCTAGTTTTGCCTTTGTAGAGTAAGGATGTAGCCGATTATGCTCTGTTGTTATTTTCATCCCAGTTACCCTTCCCGTGCTAGAATTTAGTAAAAACTTTATATTTTAATCACACATGGACGCTCGGTCTGAATTATTTTACTCAGGCTCTGCTGGACTATCTTATCTCTCCTAAATACCATTTTTTCAATATCTCACTATCACCCAACAAGCTGTTTCACTTGGTTTTATCTTTGCACTGGTTTTAGGCTTTTTTCATATCGTAAACTGCAGGGGGTGCTAAGGACAACACTGAATATACTCCCCATAAATGATGCAAGGAACCCCACCAGAGACACCAAGGCCTTATGTGACCCAAGCAAAGCCCAGCTTCTGAATCTCTTTCAGGGGACTGCATGGCCATTTGTCCCACTGCATCCACCCCCAGTCCCCACCCTTAACCTTCCATCATCCGAAGCGCAACATGGACAAGTCTGCCATGGAAGGAGGGGGACCAAGCAGAAGAAAGTGAGCTGGCAACAAACACAACCCAAAAATGTTATAATCGTGAAAAGACGGCAGAGGCACAACCAGAATGTCCCCAAGTTCTACCCCAAGCCACCCAAGCGGTATTAGTCTCCAGACAGCATCTCTGTATCCCCAAAGCAAAATGGCTGAAGGTGTTTCTCTCACAACACTGCAACCAGCAACAAGAATTTACTTTGGAATGTGACTTTCAGACAGCTTCTTATCCTTCCTTCTCTCAATCACACAATTTGGCATAGTGGTTAGGAGTGCAGACTCTAATCTGGGAGACCCGGGTTTGATTCCTTACTCCTCCAAATGCAGCTGCTTGGGTCAGTTACAACTTCTTTCAGAGCTGTTCTCTCAAGGGCAGTTCTCTCAGAGCTCTCTCAGCCCCACCTACCTCATAGGGTGTCTGTTGTGGGGAGGGGAAGGGAAAGAAGATTGTAAGCCGCTCTGAGACTCCTTTGGGTAATGAAGGGCAGGGTATAAATCCAATTTCCTCTTCTTCTTCAAATACAGATACCTCTTCTTAGGGGTGTTACCAGAAACCTCTCTTGTTTTCCCTTGTTATTCCTTTCCTTTCATCCTTTGAGGCTCATTTGCACTGAAGTCTAGAACTACAGCAGTTCCTTTGAGTCTGCTAAAGATTCTTATCCATCAGCCTGAACAATGCAGTTACTGGTGAGACTTCTCCTCTATGGTCAGAGGATAAGGAATTTGAGTTTACATAACTTAAAAGAATCAGGATATGTAACAACAGAAGAGCCACCCCAAAGAGTCATCTGCTGCTCGCTTTCCATGGCTTCTCCAACTACATTTATGTTATTACATAACACTGTTCAGTTGTACCAACACTTGGTTTCTTCACTTTTAGCCCTGTCTCCTACCTACTTGCAAACTGTGCATCTAAAAAAGGCTTTTAAGAAGTCGCACAAGAAAAGCCCTATGAACGCCTTTCCCTGAAGCGCTAAAATTTGCCAGGGCACATTTTTCAGCTCAGCATGAGCAGATGGAACATTATCAGGCCCAGCGAAGGTCTGAACTTAAGGTCTGATGACTTAAGGTTACAAAGAGCCCATTTTGTAGCCCATAAGAGAGGGGGAAATACACTCCTTGTAACCCAGAAAAGCAACAGTCCCCTGGGTGCCAAAAACAGAACGTTCGAAGTGTGGCTGTTCAAAGATGAAAGGGAGCTTGAAAAACAAACAAATAAAAAGCCAGGACAATTTAACAAGTCTACTGCACAGTGGGAGACTCACTTTGTACCTATGGCACAAATGTTGCCATTTAGGAAAAGGAGGACACCAGAGGCAGGGCGTGGGGTGGGGGGCCCCAGAGAGGGAAGTGTGCCAGACTTGCTAAAGAAATGACAGCAGCCACGTGCTAGTTCTGTCAGGCAGGGCTCATAGGCCTTCTCCTAACATGTCATTTAACACTCCATTTGCCTGAAGAGATCTGCAGAGATGATGTCAAGTGGTTCTTTTCTGCACTGAACCAGCCTCCTATTGCTTAAAAGGTCCTGAGTGGCTCAGCTTGGCTGGCAGACCTGGGCAGACGGCAACAACTGCTTACGCGAACAGCAATGCTTCAGGCAGTGTGCCTCGGTGCAAAGACATCTTTGACCAGGACTGGTATGGAAGAAAACTTCTGTTGCCATCCAGAACCCTGCCGTTGCCCGCGGCACTGTGCCACCAAGGGGGCACTCCACCGAGCTGCTGAAGGCAAGACAGCACATTCCTCGCCAGGGAAATGCATGGGGCCACCCCTGCTCACGACAGGGCTGGGATGAAAGTGCTGGATTAAGCAGGTGTTTCCATCCTCTCCCTCTCTTGTCTCTCTTGAGGCCCTCAGCTCCGCTGGCCCGATTGCACCAATTTCGGGAGACAAGGTAACTGACGATAAAACAGCCAGCCACGCTGCTAAAGGGGAGGGGGGATGAATTGTTTTGTGGATTGCGGGCCTGGAGGGAAGGAAAAGAGGAGTTGGAGAAACAAGAGGTGAGGCTAAGCAGCCAGATGATTTAAACAGAGGCTGGAGGAGTGCTGAAAATGGAGAACATGCTTCTTGGCTGTAGTGACACCAGTTTAATGCACACATTTATCACTCGCAAGGAAGGAGGCACACGGAGAAGGTTCTTCCATTTGTCCCCCCCCCCGCCCCTCTCTCTCTCTCTCTCTCTCTCTCACCCCTGTGAGCACATACACACACACAGAGCCTTATTTTCTTCTTGTTGCAGAAATCCGGAAGCATTTCTCCTGAGCAAGCACTTTGTCCCTGCTCTGCGTTTCCTCCCAGCAAAAGGCAAACAGACGCTTGTTTCTCCCCCAAGCAGTCCTGCTGCAAAACAATAAAGACGTGCTTAAATTTCGCTGGAGGACTCCCGCAGAGTAGGGAGCAAGCAAAAGCCACCAGAACAGAGACGGTGGCAAGAGAGTGCTGAGTGCTCATGCTCTTCAGAGGGGCAGGGGGGAGGCTTTAGAGTCCAAAAGATCCTAAGAAGCAAAAGGAGCTGTCGTAATTCTGGCTTCGGGCACAGCCTCCCGCCCTAGCCGAGTCACAGACACAAGGCTCTGTATCCATGAACAGTTCTGTCAAGGGTTATGGGCTGAGGGACTGCCCTCACGCTCGTGTAGGAGAGAGCAGCACAAGCGCATGAGGAAAGGGCTCTCCCACAGCCTCTGCTGCTCTGCCTTTCAAGCTGGACAAAGAGGATCAAGAGCTCCTCTTCTGAATGACTAAAGGGGTTAGGGCCTGACCTGCCAGTTGCCTGGCGGTGTAAGGGAGGAAGAGCCTCTAAAAGACTTCACAGCTCAAACTGCACAGCAAGGGAGGGGGATTTTATTCTATCCTTTGATACACTCTGGGATTATCCTCCCAAGTCTCCCCAGCCCAGACCGCAGTCCTCCTGGCGGCGGGGACTCCTTTCCACTTGTCACCCCATGAACAAAGAGAGCCAATGTGGTGTAGGAAACAGAGTGGCAGACTAGGGGCCTGGGCAACCTGGGTTAGAATCCCCGCTTCTACCCTGGAAGCTCACTGGGGAACCCTGGGCCCATCACAGACTCTCAGCCCAGACTACCTCACAGGACTGCTGCTGTGAGAAAAAGGAGGAAAGAGCCACTCAGACCCAACTAGGGAGAAAAGCGGGATATAGGTGAAAAGACACAAATGCATGCAAAGGTCTGGGGGAAACAGCAATCGTATCACTGTTGCCGGGAGTAACTGTCGCTTGGCAGCTGGTGGTTTAGGATGGGCCATAACCAGGAAAGCCAGGAAGGATGGCTCCAGGGCAAACTGATTTATGCACTAGCCAAATTGTTTGCTCACAACTTTAATGCCCATAGCTCACAAAGTATCATTTCTGCTCACAAGACTCCACAGCTTAGAGGGAGCATCTTCTGAGCTATGGGCATTAAAGTTGTGCGGAAGCGATTTAGCGGCTGCATAAATCAGTTTGCCCTGGAGCCATCCTTCCTGGGCTGAGATAAAAATGTGTGAGCTGGAGGCTGAAAAACCGTGAGCTGGCTCACACTAACTCAGCTTAGAGGGAACACTGCCCATAACCCACTACAGAGATCCCAGACCGGGGGATCATCCCTTGAACCCAGCCCACGGCACGGCCAGGGTAGGCTGCAGAGACAGACGGGCAGGTCAAAAGGAATATTGTGTATTATTTTAGAACAGTCCAGAGTCAGGGCTCCCCCCCCCAACGCTTTCCCGCCA
>NW_015168668.1:575976-616634 GCF_001447785.1 Gekko japonicus | reverse complement strand
TGATGGGCAGAGAATAAGCCAGGGAGACAATAAGCTGGGGGCAAGCCATTCTCCAGTTAGCTCTTTACCAAGCCCCACCCTCGGCCCTATAAATCAGAGGGTTAGCGAGGCAGAGAAGAGAGAGATCATGGCAACCTGGATGCAAGTGGGTCAGGAGGAGCTGGCACTGTCCTTTTCAGGAGAGCCGCCTCATCCCCCCCGGGGACCCGCCTGGGTAATCATCCAAAGCAAGCAAACTGATTAACCAAACACGGAGAAGCAAGCAGGCCTTGGAAGCAGCAGAACCAATCTGTGAAATTTATTCAGGAAATAATTAATGTTAAAAAAAAGAGAGAGAGAGAAAGAAAAAACGTCGAGCATTAGCATAGTTTCTTCTCCTGGTTAAAACAGCCTCGGATGCTGAATTTAGAACATCCAGGACTCCGTGCTCCACTCCGCACTCTCTTGGCTGCATAATTCCATGCTGTGGAAATAAGTGCTAAATGGGTTCATTTATTCTAACTGCAGGATGGGGGATTCTGCAGAACCTTGAATGTCGGGCAAGGAACTGGAGAGGCAGGCGGAAAAACAAAGCCGGGCAAAGTGGGGGGGGGGGACAGACACAAGGAATGTTCTCTCAAATGACCCCCCTCAAGAAGCTGTCTTAGGCCAAGTTCCCACAAAGGCAGGGAGGAACGCGGGGAGGGATTAAAGGCCTTGATTTTACACTGTTTGTAGATGCTCCCGTGAATGAGGACTGGCAGCCGCATCCACCTGCCTTTCTTCTTCCACTCTGGTGCCTGCAGACCAGAAGAGAGGGCTCCTGGCCTGTCAGCCATTGCACGGGGGTGCAACCGATGCCGCTTAAGGTAGTAGTTGCCGGGTGACCCCCAAAGTTTCACTTGGCCCTACAAAAGCCTCCAGCTGAGACTGGGCTTAGCCTGATCAGCCCATCTTTTGACAGGGAGGTGAGCTGCTGTACTGCACGGACCTCTCCACCTGCCTACCTGCCCATCTAGTCCTGGCCTTCCTGTGCCTCCCACTCGGCTGCAGCTGCCCTGCTGCCCTGATTGAGCCTTGAGATTGCCAGCTCAGTGCATAAGGCCTTCCTTTACTCACTTGTCATCGTTTTTAATTTTTTTAAAAAAAGGAAAAAATAGCACACCCGATGACTTTTCCCACAAAATGACAAAACAACCACGTGTGATTTGGAACCCCAACCTTTTGGTGGGGATCAGAATCAACCAGCCCTCTGCGACGCAGCCCAAAGAAAAGCTAAGGGGACTTCTTGAATTTCTACTTCCAAGGTCCAAAAAGAGAATCATGTTTAGCAAAGCCTTGCAAAGCTACCCTAGAAGTCCCCTCTGCTCCGCCTGTAGTCAACAGGAGCATTTCGGAGAGGTCCTACTGAGTTAACATTCAGAGATAATTATATAATCCTAATGCTTGAAAATACAAGCTGTTCAGGATCTCGGGTGGTGTGTTTCTCTTTTCATCAGGCTTCATAACACCTGCTTCCTTCTCACTTCGAGTCCTCTGTTGCAGCTGGTTTGCTTTGCTTTCTACATACCACCCCAGAATGCAGGATGCATACAATGTGAGCCTTACAGAATGCATATACTATGAGCACCAGATCATTTTATGATTGGGTTGTTGGATGTGGACATGTTCATTTGGAGTACTGTGTACAGTTCTGGTCACCACACCTCAAAAAGGATATTATAGCATTGGAAAAAATGCAGAAAAGGGCAACTAGAACACTTTCCCTATGAAGAAAGGTTAAAACGCTTGGGGCTCTTTAGCTTGGAGAAATGACGGCTGAGGGGTGACATGATCGAGGTTTATAAGATTACGCATGGGATAGAGCAAGTAAAGAAAGAAGTACTTTTCTCCCTTTCTCACAATACAAGAACTCGTGGGCACTCAATGGAATGGCTGAGCAGATGGGTTAGAACAGACAAAAGGAAGTCCTTCTTCACCCAAAGAGTGATGAACACATGGAATTCACTGCCACAGGAGGTGGCGGCGGCTACAAGCATGGACAGAGGGAATTAGATAAGCATATGGAGCAGAAGTCCATCAGTGGCTATTAGCCACAAGGTATAGATAGGGACTCTCAGGCTGGGGCAAGTGATGCTCTGTTTTTGCTCTGTCTTGGTGCTTGGGGGGGGGGGCAACAGTAGGAAGGCTTCTAGTGTCCTGACCCCACTGCTGGACCTCCTGATGGCACATGGTATTTTTGGCCACTGTGTGACAGAGTGTTGGACTAGATGGGCCATTGGCCTGATCCAACATTGGCATCTCTTATGTTCTTATGTAACAGGAGATTCACACACTTGGTGGGTATAAATTTGATAAATAAAGACTGTTCACACATACATGCCCACATGAACACATGAAGCTTCCTTATACTGAATCAGAACCTTGGTCCATCAAAGTCAGTAGTGTCTACTCAAACCAGCAGCGGCTCTCCAGGGTCTCAGGCAGAGGTCTTTCACATCACCTCCTATCTGATCCTTTGAACTGGAGATGCCGGGGATTGAACCTGGGACCTTCTGCATGCCAAGCAGATGATCCGCTGCTGAGTCACAGCCCCTAAAACCCGAACCTTTATGTTGGGGTCAGGGCCTACATGATTATTATGTATTGTATCATGTGCTATGGAGGCATCACATAAATGTCATCTACACTGTGAAAGGGGCTCACAGAAGAGTGGCAGCCCTCCTAACTAGCCCTCCTAACATGGTGGACCCCCAAGCCTTCCGCCACGGATGCTGTTCTTTCCACAACTCACACCTCCAGCCTAGAAACCAGCTGAATTTAGCTCAGTGACCTCCAGTTACATGCTCTGACTCTACACATTGGGTCCAGTCATGAACTGGCCTTCAGTGAGAGCACTGCAAGGGTTCAAACGCATTGACAGTTTGCTAAACTGAAGTAACTCTTTGCACCAACATGGTCTCTTTAAAAGAATCCCGCAGCATGGGCAACTTGCAGCACCGGGGACGAACCCAAACTAGTTTTTCAAGAAAGCTAAGCATTAGTCCTGGAACTGAAGATATGAGAACAGAGATCAGTGATGAAAAACTTGTCAAAGAGAGGGAGAGGGAGAGATGAATGCTGCTCGTACCCAGTGCATTAAATGGGAGTCAGGCAATGCAAGGGGGAAATTGACCCCATTCTGTATTGGGATAGATAATTTTAAGGCCTCTTAGGAGCAAACAGGAGATAAAAATGAAGCTGCGAAAATATAAGACTGAGGTTGCACAGATGTTATCATCTCCCAGCACTTGCTCCCATTAATGTAATAGGGAGAATAAGAAATTGCTCTCATCCACCAATTTCCAGTCAAGGTTTGCAAAAGAAATAGAAAGCCCAACGTACAGGGATGAAAAAACCCAATAATAATGCACAAGAGTTCCCAGAAGCAAATTGCAGCTTCAGCAGATAAGCCCTTAAAAGAAGGAGAAAGGAGATAGGTCCCACTGGCACGCACAGCCTTAACAATTCCTACAACAAGAGGTGTAGATACAAAAATCGCACCCTCTTCCGCACCACATGCAACCTCAAAGAGCCCCACAATACTTTCCTATCCCTCGATTTGGCCCCAGATGACCAAAGACCCCAGCAGACCCCCACAAACAAGCTGAAGGTCACTTCACATAGGAATCTTTATTTAGATGTAAAGGAGGAGTGAAAGCCAAGCACAGTGTACTGTGTGAACACCGCAAATATCTTTTGTTTGCCAAGGCATGCACAGAGACCATGTAAAGTGATGCAGGGAGTCCCCATCTCCCCACTGGCAGGCATAACCCACACAGGAAATAACTGAACATAAACTATTATTTGTATCTATACAATGAAAATAGTTGGTTTGGCCAAGTTTTCTCCATGATCAAGGGAAGGACATCTGGGTATAACTGCTAACTATCTCAGCCCCAGAGAGACAGACAGACAAATCATATAAAAGACGTACCTCCTGAAACTTGCGATATTTTCAAGGCTTCAATGGAACACACCCTCCACACCCACCACTGTTTCTCAAGTAAGAGGTGTTCTGTCCTAGGCCCACTGGGAAGTTCCATCTTTTCCTTAGAAATACCTTCCCCCAGGTGGTGTTCAGACTTTGTGACATGAACTCTGGTTACTCTATCAGACACATGCAATAAATCACAAATGGGGATGGGCACGAACTGGTAGTTACAAATTTTGGTTAGTTCATGGTTTGTGAAGCACTGTTCGTGAACTGAAGAACCACCATGGGCTTCCACAAATTCCCCTGCTTTCCGCTCTTCACAAAAAAAACAGCTGAGTGGCTTGGAGCCATTTAAACCACTGTTTTCTGCTCCCTGCAGCTTTTCTCAGGGAGCAGAACACAGGTGTTTCCAAACCAACCAGCAGTTGGTTGGTTTAAACAGCTCCTGCTTTCTGCTCCCCACGAAAAGCTTGGAACCATTCAAACCAAACAGCTGAGCAGCAGGGACTGTTTGGAAACTCCTGCTTCTGCTCCCTGCAAAAAGCAGGGGTTTAAACTTCAAAATGGCTCATGAATCAATATGAACCGCTTCATGTATTGGTTTGTGGTTCAGTTCATGGTTCAGCCACAAACCACATAGTTCATGCTCACCCCTAATCACAAGGTCGTCTACCTCTGGGCTCTCCCCCATATCCTTAAATGCACAGCAGTTGGCTGGAGAAGGTTGCACTGCTCAACCAACTGCAGTGTCACAATCCAGAGCTCACAACAACGCTGCACTGAACAGACCCTGGTTTATTATGATGGATGAGCACAGCCTCATCTTAGATGTGTGTGCAGATGACTGTGCTTACCTAGCGGGATGCCGGTTGGTCGCCATTTTGGTCTGAAGCAACAGAACAAAGTTTGAATTCAGTGGCACCTTTAAGACAACAAAATTTCATTCTGAGTGTAACCTTTCCTGTGCATGCACACTTCTTATACTCAGAAGTTAACTTTGTTGGTCTTAAAGGTGCCACTGGAGTCAAACTTTGTTCTAGCAGGATTCTGCTTTTCCTTCACAAATATGCTGCTATTCCTTCAGGAACTCTGCATTTTACTGCTTCACAGGAGCCAGGTCACAGAGCTTTTGTAGCTTATGCAAACCAAGGTTCCCTTGGTCCAAGACTACCCACTACAGTCCACGTGCTCTCTCATGTGCACTTTGCACATTAGAAGAGTGGAAAACAGGAGAGTGGGAGGGCAGGGTATAAATCTGATAATAAATAAACACATAATTTTTTTTAAATTGACTTGACCATTCCTGCCGCAATTGCATGCAATCCTCTGCTTTCTTTGTTGTGCCCCCGCACCTTGTGGAACGGCCTGCCTGAGGAGATCAGGAAGGTTCCCACGCTCCTCTCGTTCTGCAAACTATGTTCAGGAGGACTTTCTTATAAAGGTACTGCGATTATACTACAAAAGAACAGCTCAGGAAGACGCTATACAAACAGATAGGGACCTGTGGATTATACCACTGTGTAGAGGATGTATTATCAGTTTGCTGCGCATATTAGCGTGTTGCCATTTCCTTGTTTTCCACTGATGTAATACCGTATTTCTTCATTATATCCACATTGTGTATTATGCCTAATACGTTGCGCTCATTCAGATCTTGGCAGTCCTCATGCATTGCTCATTAGATGCCTCCTCGTACTGACTGCACTGATCTACACTGTGCTTATTAGAGGTCTCTTTGTATGAAATAGTATCAACGTACACATTTACCCCAGCAAGAAAGGTGAACTATCATTACAGTAATCAGATCACGTGGGTGCTTCTTCCTCCCACCCTCAGAACCAAGCTACATGCCACAGGACTGCATGCATGCTGTACACAGCAGGGCACACCCTAATGAAATCTGTGCAGGCCAGACAGGTGCTGAGACTGAGCCATAACCCACACACCAGAGCTGCCAAGATGGAAAAATGTTCTCGTGAAGCACTGCTGGAGGAGGTGGAAGATACTGTACGCCCTGGAATGTCCTGTGTCTCAGCTCTTGGGAAGGTATTTAAATTAACAGTATTAAGAAATCCCAGTATACATCTGCCACTATCCTTTGAAAGCTGCCACCATTTTCACTTTGTGGCCCACGAACTATAGTCACAGAACGTCTTGCGTTCACACTGTCCGTCAGCAGGCCCTTGCTACTTCCGGTAGAGGGCTGCTTCCGGTAGCAGCAGCCAGTGAAGCTAGCAGACTGCCACACAGATCCAGATTATGATGATGGATGCCAAAGGCAAGCTTAGGCAAGCCCCAGTTGAATTGGGGCTCCACCATCAGGCGGTGACTACATTTGATCTTTACAAATCAATGGAAGGGACCACACAGGGAAGTGCTGCCATGGAGGGCCGGCCTGGGACTCATTCCTTCTGGAGATTAAAGCAGTTTACAAGTATAAATAAAATACATAAATCGGAGCACATGAGAAAACATGGGGCCGACATCTAAAAGGACTCAAACCTTTAATCAAACGCAGCCCTAAATCAAACCATCTCAAACAGCCTCCTAAAGATGCAGCGCTGTAGTGCTGCCATTCTGAGCCTCAGCCCTTGGCGGCCAATGCATCCTGGACTTTGCCTGAAAGCTTCCCGACACGTAACCAGCAGCTAGAAGGAAGCCAAGGGGCCAGGCTGCATCTCTGTCCAGAGATGCCCCGTCAGGCTACCTCCTCTCCCTCTACTACCACCAACGTGATCAGAACGAGTTAGGATGGACTGGATGACACCCTCCTGTCAAGAACTTTGGTTCATTCAAAATGGGAGTTCTGTTCTATAAAGTTTGGTTCAGCCTGGCTGAGGCCTAGTTTTGCTGAAATTGTTTGTCTCTGTGTCTCCAGAGTTTCACACAGTCGTGCTGGGAAGAAGACAGCATGGCCTTGCACCTGAAAGACAAGATGTTCTTCTCCAGCTTAGTTCCCCAATTAACATTCCATTCAATTAGCCCTGTGGGAGGCAGGATCACCCACTGCCCTTCTGACATGGACAGAGAGAACCAATGAAGTCATCCTGTCACTGACTGGCCTACCTGTAACTATAGGATATTGCCTGAACCCTGATTGGTGTAAAGGCCTAGCGACAGTCTAGGATTCAGACAATAAATCCTTCATTTTGAAGCGTATTCTGGAGTCTTCATGGTGCCTGCATGTTACTTTGACATGTTGGCATGCTCTGGCTCACTTTGGCCATCCTGAGACTTTGCAGCTGAAGCTAACCAGCCTGGTTTTTGGGAACCCTGGAGAAGGGTTGCTTTGGACCCAGAACTCTGAATGGGCAGCATCTTGTCTTTTGGAAACCAAGGTTTTAAAGTGTTTAGTTAGCCTCTTAATCTCTAGTTTTATTGTTTTCCTTCCTCACAGTATTTTAAATAATTATTCGCACCTTAATAAAATTATATTTTAAATATTAAACTCTGGTTCTTTGTCTCTATAGCTGCGATAAGAAATCTAGTGCCTAAATTGGTGGTCCACTACCATAATAGTAAC
Organism: Gekko japonicus; assembly: GCF_001447785.1. Taxonomy (NCBI): domain Eukaryota; kingdom Metazoa; phylum Chordata; class Lepidosauria; order Squamata; family Gekkonidae; genus Gekko; species Gekko japonicus. The sequence goes on along the minus strand of NW_015168668.1, from coordinate 609,156 downwards.
TTTGGTGGGTTTCCTACTGTGAGCTAACCTTGCAGGGAGGACTTCCCAGGTAATCCTGGGAAAGTCAGGAGTTTGTCCTTTGGCTTGTGGCTGGAAGGACACAGAAAGGACTAGTGGCAGACCAGCTACGTTGGAGGTGCGCAGGTACTCCCAAAGCCTTTTGTACTTTGCAACTAGCCAGCCTCTTGGCAAAAGGGTTGGGCAGGGAGACCTTCTGATACCTCCCCGATTACCATACTGCCTTCTGGGAAGGAAGGTAAAAAGCTAAGTCATACGGCTTGGATATTCCTGCCAGTTTTTTGTGAAGTTAGCTATAAAAACAGACTGGTTAGGGTTAATGTCCTCGTCAAAGGACATTAAGTATTAGACAATGGGTTAAAAAAAGCCAAGATCTGGCTTTATGGGCTGTTGGCTGCCTATCAAAATGGGGAGGTAAGCATATTACTGAATTCTGGGAAGACGGTGAAATTTGAAGAAAAAAAAAAGAAACTGTATGCAAAAACCGACTCAAAAGAACAACTGAGATTCTAAAGAGCTTTGGGCTGTCTTGTGTGGGCTGCATTGTGTGGAGAAACACAGAGCTACGCCAGGGACCATTCAATGAGGACTGCAACCTCATACCTGCACGGCCACTGTAACTTCAGTGCAGTCGGAGTGGACTTTCTGAATCCATGGAAACAGCATCGTTCTGTAGCTACCTTTCACATCAACTAGGCTGGGGAACCTGCACTTTCCCGGGCACCTTGACTTGGGATGAGGCCTGGGATTCATACCCATTCTTGCACATCTCCTATTTACAATCGTTCATGGCACAGCTGCATTTTGGAACTAGGCTGGCTGAACCCCTATCCCATAAAAATGCAAAAGCGCAAAGAGGAGGCCAACAGAACCACAAGTCAAACACGGCTAATAGGAGGGAAACGAAATGATTGAAGCATTTGGGTTTTGTTTATTAATTTTTTTCAAAGCACCAGCTCAGAGAGCTTATCGGGGGGAAAAAGAAAACGGATGGACGCTGGGGGAAGAGGAGCGAAACGGCATCTCAACACTCTCAGCATTGTGGCATTATCGCTGTGTGACAGACTCTGTAATGAGCAATCCGCAAGCAGCCAAGGAACGCCAGGGTTTGAAGTAATGCAAAAATAAAATTAAGCACAGAGTAAACAGCGAGACGTTACCTGTTACTTACAGAGCAAGCCTTGCTGCGCAAGAAGGCGCTTTTTTTTTTTTTTGACAGAGTTCCTGCTGCTGCATTCTGTAAGGGCTGGGGAGCGAGAAATCAATTCCAAGAGCTCAAGTCAGAAACAGCCAGGCGGGCAGGCAAACAGGCAGCTGCCCTTGACAGAACCTGGTGCAGAGGAACCAACACACACCTCTTGAGACAAAGAGGAGAAAGGCACATTATGAGCCAGCTAACAAGCGCCAGGGCTGAAGCAGCATTGGCTGGGCGTGAGGTATCGAGAACGTGTCTCGTAGACCCGAGCCCCTGCTTCCTTGCACAGGCCTGGAAGGCACATTATGAGCCAGCTAACAAGCGCTGGGGCTGAAGCAGCATTGGCTGAGCGTGAGGTATCAAGAACGTGTCCTAGTCATTCCTCGCATCTGGGCCTTAAGACATCTGGGCCTGTGCAAGGAAGCGGGGGCTCGGGTCTACGAGACACGTTCTTGATTGCTTACACTCAGCAAAGACAGAATTGTTTTCAGAAAGGCTAATATTTTCATCCATTGGTAATCTGGCTTTGCAGAGGAGATAATTATCAACGAGGCAAATGTTTTCTGCTTTGTAATAGCCCATTAGCAGCAATACAATCGCAAGCTCGCAGTAACTCTGCGTGTGTGAGAGAGAGAGAAACAGAGAATACATATACCCCAAACCAAGCTTTAGATTCTGCTTCCGGAAGAGCCTGAAATTCAAACACCTGCATATTGTATCAACCTGCATTGATCCAATAAAAGCTACCAGATCCTCTGAGGCCACTGCTGACTGGAATGGTTGCTCAACTAAGCACAGCACACATTTGTTCCCTCTAAGCCGTGGAGTCTTGTGAGCAAAAATTCTACTTTGTGAGCTACTGGCATTAAAGTTGTGAGCAGGTGATTTGGCTACTGCATAAATTAGTTTGCTCTGGAGGTATCAAGAACGTCCTGAGCCAAGACAAAAATGTGTGAGCCAGAGGCTAAAAAACTGTGAGCTAGCTCACACTAACTCAGCTTAGCGGGAACACTGCATTCAATGAATGCACATAACAACAACATACAACCTGAGAAAGGAGCATGCAACTGTTTCTTGCACCCTCCTCCTGCTTACCAAATTATCTAGCATGCTTATTCTGTCCCTGCCTTCTCCCTGATCATTTTTTATTTATAGCCTTGGCTCTGTTCATCCTCACAACCTCCTTGTTCAATAGGCCCCCTCTCTTCACACAGACTGGGCAGCTGAAGGCCATAGGCAATGAGTCACCAAGCCAGTCACACCCAAAAGGCTCATTTGCCGAGTTTACATCCAGAACTCCACCTGCTAAACCGCTCAGGTTCTGTAACAACTGGCTGCAGCCATCTCTCAAAATAAGAACAAGGGGCAAAGCATATTTGCATGGAACGGAAATCTGCTCACCCCAGTGCATTGTGAGTCAGGAGCTGGAATTTGATGTTTTCTCTTAGTTGGTTTACCCTTCAAAGGAGCTCCAGGATGTGAGGAGAGGAAGCCCCCCCCTTCTTTGTAACCTACTATCAAGGGATATCTCCAAAAGAAGGGCAACCCTGGCTTAAGGCTTGCTTGATGTATGCTGGACAACAGATGGCCAGTGTGCAGCAGTGGGCAGAGTGTCAGACTCGGATTTGGGAGACCGAGGCTAGAATCCATTCTCTACCATGGAAGCTTGCTGGGTGACCAAGGGATAGTTGCATATTCTCAATCTATCTGACAGGGTTGTTTGTGAGGATAAATTAGAGGAGAGGAGCGAACAATGCAGAGCACTTTGAGTTCCCAATGGGGTACAAATCAAAAAGGTACGTAACTCTTGGACTGTCGTGGCTTCTCTTCCATGAAACAACATGAACTGTAATTCCAAAAGGGCTTCGGGCAGCTGAACATTCTCAGCTACCTAAAAGTCCTAGGATTTGCTTGGCAAACAAGAAAGAGAAGAGCCAAGATGGAGGAAGGGCCAAGGATTCTGTAACCAAGCAGACACTTTGTACACAGAAGATCCCTGGTTCACTTTTCAAAGGTTGTCGGGTCCCTAGAACTTTGGAGAGTGTGGACTCTAAACAGGACTGGGCTGGGGGGGGGACAGGAATGCATAATGCAGTACCAGATAGCTCTGTGGATTCTTGGCCCTTCAATATACATGCTAATGCTCAGTGGCAAATTCCTACTGAATCTTGTTTTATGAGAATTTGGTGGTCTATACCTATGGGTATGGGTAATGCGCTCTCTCTCTCGCTCTCTCAATACAGCAAACTTTGCACCTTTAAGAGTTCATTTCCTGTTAATACTGACACTTACAATCATGGGAGAACCAGCTTCTAATGAGGCAATAATTACACTCCCTCTATGTGCTTTTCGTGCAGTGCAAAGTTTTGCCATAGTTAGCAGTACTTTCGACCCAGAGAGTTATTAGTGCTGCTAGCTTTAGGGCTTGTGTGCGATCATTCAAGCCTGGGTAACTCAGGAACATGCTGGCAAAAGACGTCCAGCTCATATGTAGCGATGGAAATAGAAAAGTTCCAGAAACTGTGAAGTCATTTGGGGGGGGGGGAATGGTTTCTTCCTGTTAAAACCTAGAGGGGGGGGTGCTGAAATATATGTAATGTTCTCATCAACTCTAGACTTATTTTTCTGCATCATGAGACACAGCATGCATAACTTAGCACTGTTATGCTGGATAGTATATTTATGCATGTTTTAAAAGTATTAATGCCAAAACACCATGATAAAGGTGGACCTGCAAGCTGCTGCACTCTGAGATCCTGAGGTATCTTTTGTTTTTGTCAGCTGTGAAACTCAGGAGCCAAGGAAAGCTGGAAATGGAAACTTTGCTGTAAACAAAAGGAAGGTTTGCTCATCTGGTCTCAGAAAGGACTTGAGAGTCACGTGGAGGTTACCCTCTGGAACTCTGAGAAGCTCAGAAAACAAACATCTCTAACAATGGAGCAGCAGACAATTTAGATATCCAGTGCACGAGTTCAATGTCACTTCATCACCAAAAAAAGCAACAATGGCGCCTTCCTATTCACAAACTTGCCTGGATGCAAGCCCCTTTTAATTCAGTGTGACTTGCTTCTGAGTAAACATGTATGTGATGGTCTAAGCATCACAGTAACTATCAAAACATTAATAAGGACAGCAAATTTGGGGTATTAGGTTTATGACCTGTGCTGGCACAAGACAGAAAATATTCTTGGGAGAGCATCAAGATTTGTCGCTCAAAGGAATGACAGACTGAATCGTCCCTAGTGGCTTACTCTCAATTTTCACTCTGAGCTTCCTGGACTTCAAGACACACAAAGTGTGCAGAACATGAATGGAAATGGGCTTCTCCACTCTTTTTGGGCTCATCTGTTCTTTGATTGTGCATGCTTTCAACCATCCAACAGATTCTTTCAGTTGTTAGAGGAGGTGGAGCAGCTGATGGCATGAAAGAGGCAAAAGGAGCTTCAGGCTGCATTACACAAGGGACTTGCCACTCTATTGCAAGCACAGAAGTTCAGGAGCTTCCCAGACTGCAGTTCACTACCAAACACCAGAAGTTGTTCGGCAGTCTGCAGTATTTGCCAATCAAATGCAGTTAGTGACACTCATAATCCCAGCTTTGGATCTTGGATAGAAGGGATCTGTGGCAGTGCAAACAAGACGTATGACATCGTTATTCTAAAATATTGCATTTAAAGTCTTTCACTCTTCATTCTGACAGACACAATATTTGGAAAGAGGTTTTCATTCTTCACACGTACCAGTTTTCATTTCAGGGGAGGGGCAGGGGAAGAGACCCCCCCCCTCCAAAAAAAACCCTTTGACTTTTTGTAGACTGCCAGATCTCTGGGTAGCTAAGAGATGAAGCAGCACAACAGACTGTCAACTTACAGATGAGGCTCTGAGTGAGGCAGGGGGCAAACACATTAAACACACGTGTGTTATGTGTCATCAAGTCACTTCTGACTTACGGCAAACCTATGAATGAATGACCTCCAAAGCATCCTATCGCTAACAGTCTCGCTCGGGTCTTGCAAACTGAGGGTCGTGGCTTCCGTGGTTGAGCCACTCCATGCCTCATGTCGGCTCTTCCTCTTTGCCTGCTGCCTTCAACATTTTGTCTTTTCCACTGAGTCTTGTCTTCTCATAATGTGACCAAAGTGCAATAGCCTCTGCTTGTTAAGCGTACCTGCATAAAAATTGGGTTACTTTGCAGGCATGGCTCACCTTCCCTTAGAGAAGAGGGATAGGAAGGAGCTACACAGTGCATTGAAGCCCTGGAACTCCTGATTAGAAGGAGGGTGTGCACAGGAAGGTATTGTCAGTGGCTGCTCCTCAGCGAATAAGTTCGCAGGCTCACCAAAGCCCATGTCTACACAGCTTCCCAGGAGAGGTCATGGACAGTATGTGATCAGGCAAAGGGAGAGACCATCAACTTAATTAGGATTCCTTTTATTAACATGCTGTTCTGTTCCCATGAGGCTTGGAACGGGGCAGGCCTTAAGTCTCTCTCTCTCTCTGTCTCCTCAGATCCCTGGCCTCTGTCCAAGTCCAGTGGTTTTCAACCAGTGGTTTTGAGGCAATAACCCTGGTGTTCCAAAGAAGAACAGGTTTCTCAATGAGAAGAGCTAGATTTGAGTCCAAGGGAGCTTTCTCTCGAAAGCTTATACCCTCAAAAGCTTGTTGGACTCAAAGGTACTACGGGACTCAAATCTGACTCTTCCACTGCAGACCAACATGGTTACCCTCTGAAACTATCCTCAATTAGAGGGCTGCTAATGGCAGACAAGCTTCCCCAACAGACAGCCTGACCCATAGTTACAATTGCTGATGTGCAACCTCTATGCATGGCCACAGGGAACTACTGGACATGGCTGGGAGACTCTCTCAGTTGATGCGAGATGGCGCAGAAGCTCAACACACAGGACCAGCACATGCCGCATAATCCAAGCCTGTACCCTTTAAAGCTTCTCAGAATGCTCTGCCACAGGAAAAAAATCCCTAAGCAAACACGCCGATGCGGAAAGCATTCCCTGAAGATAGAAAAAGGTTTGAGTACAGCGGCACCTTTAAGACCAACAAAGTTTAATTCTGGGTGTAAGCTTTTGTGGGCATGCACACGAAAGCTTACACCCAGAATTAAACTGTGCTGGTCTTAAAGGTGCCGCTGGACTCAAACTTTGTTTTGTTGCTTCAGATCAACACAGCTACCCATCTCAATCTATGTACCTGAATACAGAAAGTTTGAAGGGGAAAAATAGTTTGTTGGGGGGGGGAAAGTGTTAACAAGCACAGAACGAGAGGCACCAGTCAATGTTCAAGCAGCAGACACCTCCTTCCCCTCTCTAACTCCCCTCTGCCCAAAGTGGCATAGAGACACTCCCCCCCTCCGCTTGTTCAGTAATTTCACGCTACGGCGCCCGACAATGTAAGCACGCAGCTCAATCTGAAGGCGCTACTTCCCAAATGTCACTTGTTTGTGAACACATGGCTGAGCCCAAAATTGCTTTTAATATTAGAGCAGTTGCCTGCTGGCATTGCCAGAGTGAAGACTCCTGTCAGAATTTCCATGACAAACTGCCATTTTCTGGGGTCTGCAGCAATGAACCAAGAGACGTGGGGCCGAATACCTGGCATGCAAGGTCACATCACAGACATGATCACAGCCTTTAAAGTCTCCCATAAAATTTGGTCAGTGGTTTTGTGGGTGGGGGGGATTTACAGCTAAGTCATGTGATCATTTTTGACTTGCTGGCTTTTCCCCTTATGGCTTTCACCACTGCTTCAAAACTTAAGTCTTAGAGTTATAGCTTGCCCTGCACGCTTTGCTTATCCTGCATTTCCCAAAGATCTGATGGCTGGTGGCATATAGCTGACTTGTTTTTATATTGTGAGAGTTGTTTTTTTCACAGAAGAGCTCACTGTGTGTTCCTGCGTGTGTCACAGTCACAAGTGTGTCTTCTGATTGGAAAGCAAACCAAAAGCATGGATGCACACAAACACACAACAGGCAGTTACAATTTGTCTTTGTATCAGGAGTGTTTGATCAATCCAATGACACCGGCTTCAGGTACAGTAAAATCATGTGCTACTTGGGTGCAGTTCCTTCCCAGAAAAAGGAAGTACATGAGGGATGAAAGCATACGAAGGATATGTTAAAAGAACTACAAGGCTTATTAGTGAGAACTAATTTTGTAGACAAGAATGTAGAAGAAGAAGAAGAAGAGATTGGATTTATACCCCGCCCTTCACTTGGAGTCTCAGAGCGGCTTACAAACTCCTTTCCCTTCCCCTCCCCACAACAGACACCCTGTGAGGTGGGTGGGGCTGAGAGAACTCTGACACAAACTGCTCTTTTTCAAGGACAGCTGTGCAAGAGCTTGTGACTGACTCAAGGTCACATCAGCAGGTGCAAGTGGAGGAGTGGGGACTCAAACCCGGTTCTCCCAGATTAGAGTCCGCACACTTAACCATTACACCAAACTGGCTCTCATGTAAGCTGTAGCCACATGCAGCAAGAATGACCCCTTGGACAATGATCCAGGAACACAGCTGCAGGTGAAAACTTTACGGACAATTCACCTGTTCTAGTGGAACACTCATAAACAGTGCTCAAGCAAGCTCCCTTGCACCCCACAACCTACTTGGCTATGTCAACCAATACCCCTACGATTGCAGGGGGAGGCTCCAGGAAGGCAGACAGCCAGACCTCAAACAAGACAAGCTGAAACAGAGGGACTGCCTGATTAAATCCTCCTCCCACTCCAAGCTGCATTCTCAATGCCCAACGGAATTCCCATCAAATGGCTGCACATCTCTGCCAAGTTATGTCGATCGGAAAGAAAATTGTCGAGATTTGCTTCTGTGGAATTGAGGGAGAATTTCTTTTAGAACAAGCGTGGAGAGTTCAGATGTCAAAAATCTGTCAGCTTCTAATAGGTCCCTCGAGAAGCAGGGTTAAGAATTACCGGGGGGGGGGGGGAGATGACAGATGAGAGAGGACCCACCCCCATTCACCAGAGATAGGCTTTGCTTCACAAAAGGATGCGCTTGCTGTGATGGCGGACTGCTACGTGCAGTTTATCTGCCCCTGCCCAGGCAGTGATGAAACGACATATGGGAAATAAGGAATAGTTTGTGTGCATCGCTGCAGGGGAAGGTGAGTCCTGGGCAGAGGCAGGGCAGACAGTATCAATCTGGCAAAGACCAAGAAGGTGCAGGGGGGAGGGAGAAAGGAAATAAAAGTCATTTTGACTTGTGGTATTCCGGGAGTTCTCCACCAGCTTTCGCAAAAGATTCAGAATGCCAAAAGGAGACGCGTATGTTTACGTCTCCATGGAGTGCACTTCCACGGCTCCATAAACAGCCGCTCGTGGTGATGAGCAAGCAACACCAATTAATTTTGAAGCGAACAGGGACAGCATGGTGGGCAGCTCGGAAGTGTTTGCTGGGTGGAAGACAACAGACGGAACTGCGGCTTTGAGCACTGCCAAGTAACTAGGCAGCGCGGTGGGAAGGCTGGAATGGGAGAGACTGCCAGGTTTTCAAACATGTTCCCAGTCTGTTGTGAGCAATCACAGCAACAGAAACCCCCCAAAAAGCAAAAACATTATGTTGGAATTCACCCCTAGGGAACAGTCATTAGTAACTGCTGCAGCCCATTCTGAGTCCGGGGTTAGAAGCCAAATAAACTGCATTTCCATTCACCTGTTTTTGCTCCTCAGGCTTACCTGTATTAGCTAAAGTTCAATACAGAAACACATGTAGAAGTCAGCCTGTGCAGCATCACATCCTTGGTGTGGTGCAAGATTGGTGGCTTGCAAACTGAGAAGACAGCCTTGGGAATGCACAGTCCCTACCCCCTCCCTGTCCCCGGCAACAGAAATTACACATACACCTTTCCCATGGGTGGCCTAAAACCAGGATGTGGCATTCTATCTGCTCCAAATGTAACCACAGCCAATGACAGACGAGCTTGCAAACCCTGATTCAGAAGAAAGCTGCTTAGGTATTGACCATAGCATTGATGCGCATCTAGTACTAAACCAAGGTAAAGCCAAACAAAAGGAGTAGAGAATTTGCACCCTGCAGGGGAACCCAGAGGGCGCATGAGTTCCTGAGGCTGGCTCCAAATTCGCAAGCCACACTATGCAGGGCACCAGCACGGCCTCTGCGCTACACATTTCCAGTTTTCCTCTACAAGTGTCACTACCGGGTTACGCTCCTCTGCTTTCCCCCAGCTAAGTGTCAAGATGTAGGGAACTTACCTGGGTGGCCATCTTGCCATAATCAATCCATCGCAGCGTGGCGAAGTTGGTGGACTCAGCGCAGTTGAAGCCGTGGTTGAATCCAGCATGGTAGCCATAAGGAAAGGTAATCATGAACTCGCCAGCTTCTTGGGTGATCTGAAAAAAGATGTAATGAGCGCACTGTCAGGCAGGCAGGAAACAGAGTTCTGCCTCAGGCAAACATGGCTGATTTTTCAAAGTGGGTCAGATGACCCAGTCCCCACAGTGCAATTTATGCAACCACACACCAGGAGGAGTCCATGCAACCACACACAAGCCTAAGGTGGCCCTGGGTTATGTTCAAGACTCTATGCATATCCCTGTATTAGACCTTTCAGTATTAGGATTTTTCATTAGACCTTTCAGTATTAGAATTTTTCATCACAAAGCTCCCAGAAGCACAAACTAACATCCAGGTCATCAAAGAAAGAGTTGGCAAACTGGTGCTCAGCATCACTCCCCAGATGGGCAGCTTGGCTTGGGATGGCCAGCTCTTGTCAGCCTTTGCCATAATGGCACGGCCTGCCACATGTGTAGAAAATGGGGAGGGGGGAGAACCCTACCCAAGTGCAAGCATTTCCATCTGTACTGCACGTACAAGGGAAACCTAGTCCTAGCAAATGAATCTTGTTTGGAAGTACAGCTCCAAGATACATCATCTGATTCCAAGTCAGTTTCAGGTGGCAGAGTTTCACAGAAAGACTTGAGAAGCCCCGAACTGACAGAGAACATCTGAGGACACCATTTCTAAAGCAATGGGACAACAGAAGGAAAGAACTGGGGTTGGGGTAACAGCAGCTCGTTCATGTGGCCAAAGGACTAGTAGCTCTACACCCTTGAACAGAATACGCAGGTGGCCAAAGTCCCAGAAATCTGCACTGCGTGGATCTGAGCTGTGAAAAGCTCCAAATTTATATGCACACTTGCACTGCTGGACAACTACTTATCAGAGAAAACTATATATATAATTATCAGTAGTCCCCTCTGTGTGCAGATACTTATTTCTGCAAACAGAGAGCACACTCTCCTCCAACAGGTTGTTGTTGTTTTTTTAACAGACTCAGGGGACTCTGTGGGTCTGCCGAAAAATCCAAAAAGTTAAAAAAAAAAAACCAAAACCTTGGAGAGGGTTAAATACCCCCCCTTCCAATACCTTTTGAAATGACCGCCACAGGGATCTATCTACTCCAGGCCTTGCCCCATCAACAGTGAGAGATAAGACTGGTTGATAGCCAGAGAGAAAGAGAGGGATGATAAGTGGGGGAAGAGGGCAGGAAGCAAAAGCAGAACTGGAGCTGGGATTGGGAAGAATTCTTCCTGCAGTATGAATGGCAAAATAGCAGGGGGTTTGGAGCCAGGCCTGAGATTAGGATTGCCTGCTCCAGGTTGGGAAATTCCTGGAGATTTTGTGGTGAAGTCTAAGGAGTGCAGAGTTTGGGGAGCGGAGAAGCCTCAGCTGGATATAATACCATAGAGTCCACCCATTTTCTCCAGGTGGACAGATCTCTGTTGTCTGGAGTTCAGGTGTAATTCTGGGGGATCTCCAGGTCTCACCTGGAGGCTGGCAAACCTAGGCCTAGCAGCACCTGACTTGCATGACTCAACTAGGCCTGGGTGCTTGCTACTGTTCAACAGCAGCCACCCTATGGAAGTCAGTGTAGTTATAGTCAAGAGCTTCAGAGTAGGGTTTGCGAGACCCAAGTTTAGATACCCATCTTGCTGTGGAAGCTCACTGGATGATTTTGGACCAGTCACACATACTTTCACCCTAACCTACTTCATAGGGCTGTTGTGTGGATAAAAAGGAGGAGAGAATAATGTCAACTGCTTTAGTCCCCACTGTGGAAAAATATCATAGTTTTCCTCTGCAGAAGCTGCAGGGGGAAAAGAGACGGAAAGCTGAAGACAGAGGGGTAGATAAAGATAAGTTGGCTGTTAGGTGGGAAGGAGACAGGAATGACAACTCTAGGTTGGGAAATTCCTGGATATTTGAGGGGCAGATCCTAGGGATGGTGAGGATTGAGACAGGGAGGGATTTCAGACAGATATAATGCCATAGACTCCACCCTCCAAAGTAGTCATTTCCTCCAGAGCTGTTGCCAACCTCCAGGTGAAGGCTGGCAATCTCCTGGAATTATAACAGATCTCCAGATGACAGAGATCAGTTCTTGTGGAGAAAATAGCTGCTTTGAAGGCTGGAGTTTATGGTATTATACCCTGCTAAAGTCACTTCCAAGCTCAAACCTCATCCTCCCAAGGCTCCACCCCCAAATCTCCAGGAATTTCCCAACACTGAGCTGGCAACCCTAAGAGGAACTGATCGCTGTATTTGGGCAATCCGTTGTGATTCCTGGAGAGTGGCTGCTGCCACTGCAGCTGTGGGGGGACAGAAATAGGTGGGAAGCCAGGACAGTGACAGGGGCAGAACAAGTGATGGGGTAGGGGCAGAAAGAAAGTGACAGGCATGGAGAGAGAGAAAAAGAAAAGGGGTGGCAGGAAGGAGAAAGAGTATGAGAGAAATAGGGGGAGAGAGGAAGAAGCAGAGGTGGGGGGGAATGAAATAGCCGCTCCCGCAAGTTTCTTGCGGGTCACCACTTGTGCTGTATAATTGAATTGCCTAAAAACACACACAGAACAGAAACTCCACTTTAAACTTCCCATGCATCTCTCCAAGGTGGTTTTTCTTCTCTCCTAAATCACTCTCCCTTCAGTTCAATTACACATCTGAGACAACTCAATCAGCAGAACCAGAGGAGGACCTGATAGTGGAGTAAACATCCACCTAATGAGATTAAAAGAGACATGATGCCAAGCACCAATTTCACATCCCGTGTATCTGCAACTGTGACTGAGATTTGCACACTGCCCAAAAGGCAACACCCAATCCTTGCTGCTGCTCCTGCAAATGCTATGAGGCTGGATGAAGTCTGGGGGAAGCTGGACTGTATTCATTTTATTACATAACTGAGGGAGTCAAGAAGAATAATCTGAGAAACTGTGCCCTGGGTAAGACTGGTTGATAGCCAGAGAGAAAGAGAGGGATGATAAGTGGGGGAAGAGGGCAGGAAGCAAAAGCAGAACTGGAGCTGGGATTGGGAAGAATTCTTCCTGCAGTATGAATGGCAAAATAGCAGGGGGTTTGGAGCCAGGCCTGAGATTAGGATTGCCTGCTCCAGGTTGGGAAATTCCTGGAGATTTTGTGGTGAAGTCTAAGGAGTGCAGAGTTTGGGGAGCGGAGAAGCCTCAGCTGGATATAATACCATAGAGTCCACCCATTTTCTCCAGGTGGACAGATCTCTGTTGTCTGGAGTTCAGGTGTAATTCTGGGGGATCTCCAGGTCTCACCTGGAGGCTGGCAAACCTAGGCCTAGCAGCACCTGACTTGCATGACTCAACTAGGCCTGGGTGCTTGCTACTGTTCAACAGCAGCCACCCTATGGAAGTCAGTGTAGTTATAGTCAAGAGCTTCAGAGTAGGGTTTGCGAGACCCAAGTTTAGATACCCATCTTGCTGTGGAAGCTCACTGGATGATTTTGGACCAGTCACACATACTTTCACCCTAACCTACTTCATAGGGCTGTTGTGTGGATAAAAAGGAGGAGAGAATAATGTCAACTGCTTTAGTCCCCACTGTGGAAAAATATCATAGTTTTCCTCTGCAGAAGCTGCAGGGGGAAAAGAGACGGAAAGCTGAAGACAGAGGGGTAGATAAAGATAAGTTGGCTGTTAGGTGGGAAGGAGACAGGAATGACAACTCTAGGTTGGGAAATTCCTGGATATTTGAGGGGCAGATCCTAGGGATGGTGAGGATTGAGACAGGGAGGGATTTCAGACAGATATAATGCCATAGACTCCACCCTCCAAAGTAGTCATTTCCTCCAGAGCTGTTGCCAACCTCCAGGTGAAGGCTGGCAATCTCCTGGAATTATAACAGATCTCCAGATGACAGAGATCAGTTCTTGTGGAGAAAATAGCTGCTTTGAAGGCTGGAGTTTATGGTATTATACCCTGCTAAAGTCACTTCCAAGCTCAAACCTCATCCTCCCAAGGCTCCACCCCCAAATCTCCAGGAATTTCCCAACACTGAGCTGGCAACCCTAAGAGGAACTGATCGCTGTATTTGGGCAATCCGTTGTGATTCCTGGAGAGTGGCTGCTGCCACTGCAGCTGTGGGGGGACAGAAATAGGTGGGAAGCCAGGACAGTGACAGGGGCAGAACAAGTGATGGGGTAGGGGCAGAAAGAAAGTGACAGGCATGGAGAGAGAGAAAAAGAAAAGGGGTGGCAGGAAGGAGAAAGAGTATGAGAGAAATAGGGGGAGAGAGGAAGAAGCAGAGGTGGGGGGGAATGAAATAGCCGCTCCCGCAAGTTTCTTGCGGGTCACCACTTGTGCTGTATAATTGAATTGCCTAAAAACACACACAGAACAGAAACTCCACTTTAAACTTCCCATGCATCTCTCCAAGGTGGTTTTTCTTCTCTCCTAAATCACTCTCCCTTCAGTTCAATTACACATCTGAGACAACTCAATCAGCAGAACCAGAGGAGGACCTGATAGTGGAGTAAACATCCACCTAATGAGATTAAAAGAGACATGATGCCAAGCACCAATTTCACATCCCTTGTATCTGCAACTGTGACTGAGATTTGCACACTGCCCAAAAGGCAACACCCAATCCTTGCTGCTGCTCCTGCAAATGCTATGAGGCTGGATGAAGTCTGGGGGAAGCTGGACTGTATTCATTTTATTACATAACTGAGGGAGTCAAGAAGAATAATCTGAGAAACTGTGCCCTGGGCTGATGAAGAGGGAAGGGAGGGGTCCACTGGACTTTCCACACCTGTTGCCAAAATGGCTTGGTGAATCCCAATTAAGACCCCACTGCATTGTAAGCAATGTTCCAGGGGCTACAGGTGGGGGGGGGTAGAAAGAGAGAGAGAGAGAGAGAGAGAGAGAGAGAGAGAGAGAGAGAGAGAGAGAGAGAGAGAGAGAGAGAATATGTGTGTGTCATAGACTCCTAGAGTTGGAAGGAGCCATACAGGCCATCTAGTCCAACCCCCTGCTCAATGCAGGATCAGCCTAGAGCATCCCTGACTAGGGTTCATCCAGCTGCTACCTGAAGACTACCAGTGAAAGGGAGCTCACCACCTCCCTAGGCAGCTGATTCCACTGCAGCACCACTCTTCCTGTAAAAAAAGTTTTTTCTAATACCCAGCCAGTACTTTCCCGCCCTTAATTTAAATCCCCATGATTGCGAGTCCTATTCTCTGCTGCCAACAGGAACAGCTCCTGGCCCTCCTCTAATAAGGGAGAGCCCTTCAAATACTTAAAGAGAGCAATCATGTACCCCCTCAACCTTCTCTTCTCCAGTCTGAACATTCCCAAGTCCCTCAGCCTTTCCTCTTAGGGCTTGTAAGAAGTTAAATAACCTAACACAGGAAAATACTTTTCTATGAATTTGGGGTATATTTCCTGGGGGGGGGGGAGTGTGGCTAAACTGGGCCAGCAGCACTGCTAAGGTGATCTTGCTGGGGTGGCCTCCCCCCCTGGCCATGTCCCAACACCTGACAAACACCCACCTGTCTGGTGTAAGGGGGGGGGGAGAGGATTGTGTTTAAAGGCATCAGGGAGGCTGGGCCAGCAGCAGCGCTAAGGAAATCCTGCTGAGCAAGCCTCCCTGATGGCTTTAAGGACTCCGCACCACTTCCAACCCTTGACAGGCAGTTGTCTGTCAGGTGTAAGAGGGGTAGCGTGTCTGAAGGCATCAGGGAGGCTGGGCCAGCAGGATTGCTAAGGAGATGCTGCTTGGGCAGCCTCCCCGATGGCTTTCAATGCTCTGCCCCTGCTCCTGCACTTGACAGACAACCACCTGTCAGGTGGAGGAGGGGTGGGTGGAAGTGTGTCTAAAGCCACTGGGGAGGCTGGCTCAGCAGCATTGCTAAATGTGTTTCTGCTTGGGCGACCTCTCTGATGGATTAAAGTACCCTGGCCCTGCTCCTACACCTGACAAACACCCAACTGTCTGGTGTAAGGGGGGGAGGAGTGTGTTTAAAGTCATTGGTGAGGCTGGGCCAGCAGCAGTGCTAGGGCAATCCTGCTGAGCAAGCCTCCCTGACAGCTGTAAGTATCCCACCCCCTCTTCTACACCTGACAGGCAGCTACCTGTCCAGTGTACAAGGGGAGGGGAGGGGGTATTGCAGTCTCCTGTAACTTTTTTTTTAACCTCAGAACACTGAGCTCTGCAGCTGACCAATCATAGATTAAGGGGGGTGCAAGGAGGCAGCAGCCTGGCAGCCACGTAGGAATCAATGGGGGAGTGTATTTTACTCCTTTTGACCCCCTTAGGGGTCAAATTTCTAAAAATCCCTTCTTAGTGAGCATCTACATCATGGTAGGAGTGCTCTCCCCAAATTTCATGTTTCTAGGTCCAGGGGTTTGGCCTGGATGTTGATTTTACGGTGAGGAGACTTAGAGCGGCTTACAAACTCCTTTCCCTTCCCCTCCCCACAACAGACACCCTGTGAGGTGGGTGGGGCTGAGAGAGCTCTTGACAGAAACGGCTCTTTTTCAAGGACAGCTCTATCAGAACTACGGCTTGCCCAAGGTCATCCAGCCAGGTGCAAGTGGAGGAGTGGGGAATCAAACCTGGTTCTCCCAGATTAGAGTCCGCGCACTTAACCACTACACCAAACTGGTTCTATTGTATACATTTATTTTTGCCATCAAGTCTCATCTGCCATGGTGACCTCATGGGGTTCTTAATGCAAGAGACGCTGAGAGGTGGTTTGCCACTGCCTGCCTCTGCATCACAACCCTGGATTTCCTTGGTGGTCTCCCATTCAAATACTAACCAGGGCTGACCCTGCTTAGCTTCCAGGATCTCACAAGATCCGCTTAGTCAAGCCAGGTCTTTATAATTAGACATCAATTTTAAAAAGAAAAAAGAAAAAAAGCATGCAAGCTTAGCTTTTCAAATTCTGGCATGCTCATTTAAAGAAAGTTGATTCCTAATCCCATTCTGAAGCACGGAACTTTAGATCCTAGGAATGCTTGAAAAGGACACCAGATTAGGCATTGCTCAGCCCGCACAGTCCTCCTCCACGTGGTCAACTTGACAGCCGTGCTGCGAGGCTCTAATCTCCCCCCTGCCCCCGTACAGGTGAGAGAAGTTCAAACTTGGCCTCTGGGGTCCACCTCCTCTTGAACCTGTTCATAAATCAAGGTGAAGCTGTGGCTGGTTGAATTAAGCAGACAGAGAGATTATCTTCCTGTCAGAAAATCTACATCCCTGTGTCTTCATCCCAAGTCCCACAGTGTATATTCTTCCTACATCACGGCTGTCAACGTTATCCCACCAATAAATTAGAAAAGGAGCTCCAGCTGATGGATAGGCCTGGGTAGAAAAGTAATAACTATTGAGGAAAAGCCAGCACCGGCTGCCACTCACAGCAAAAAGCCCTGAATTTACTGACTTCTGCAAGGCCTTCGCAGAATAAATGGAGAAATCAATTGCAGATTACAGAAATACACATTTTTAATTATTAAAGAGCTCAGGTATCGATCTGATTTCTTTCGAGAAGTAAATACCATTACTAAGATTTATAAATGCCCAGGTATTTGCCTTGTTTGAAGCCTGCCAGGAATGTTGATGAAGGGATTCCAGCTCGCCCTTTTCAAAGGAAGAGACAGGAGAGGCATTTGACTCTCTCAGCATCATTCTAGGCCACCTCGGGGAAACCGGACTTGCTCACTGCTGGCTTCCTTATCCCGAGATAGTAGTCCCCTTAACTCATCCCACTGTTGAGGTCAAGAGCCACACAAGCAGAGGGCAGGAGATGGCAAGAGAACAGCATCGTTTCCTGCATTTCACCCAAGAAACCCACAGAATGTTAGGACCCACCTTCCCTTGCCTTCACCAGGATAGGGCTTGGGTAGGTGGGGAGACAAGGAGAGGTCAGGAACGCCTGTATCACTTACCCACACACTGAAACCAGAAATGGCCCCTTTCCTCCCATCCCAAAGACATACCCTGATCAGAAGCAGCCATGACTTGGCTCAGACCTGCCCACCGACATTCTCACAATTGTAAACCATGTGAAATGAAAAGGTGTCAACTGCAAAAGTGCTCTGTGAAAAGAGCTCTCTTCATCCCCTCCCTTGGGAGAAGCCAGGAGAGACAGAATGGAAGCAAAGAGAAGGCCCCCTTCCACATCTTGCACTGCCCCCCTTCAATTTTATCTCAACCTCCTTTCAAGGAGCTCAGAGCAGGGGCTGCGCATTTTACCAACACAGGTACCCTATGAAGCAGGTGAGGGTAAGTGATCTGCCCACAGCTGCCCAGTGAGCTTTGTGGCTGAATGAGGAACTGAACCTAGGTCACTTGCGTCCCAATCCAATGCACTACATGACACTAGGTTGTTACATGTGAAAGCCAGGGGACAGATGTGGGAAGAAACAATAGAGGGAAGCACCAATAACCAAGAAAATGGTGCAAGAAAAGGAAATATTTATTTCTTTTAAGAGAGAAGGGGGGATAGGATGATAGAAGATAGACAAAAGACAGATGATAGACAGATGAACAGTGAACAGATTTCATAAAACCCCCCCCCCCCCGATGCCTGGATGAAGCTAATGCCAAACACGTTAGGCATTAGCTTCATCAGGGCATCCGAACGACATCATTTGTCACCAGCACCTTGCTCGTCAAACTGGAAGTTTCGTTAACTGGAGGTGCTGAGGCGAATGGGCTAGGCTAGGTTAACTGCAGGAAGTGGAACTTGGGTTTTTAAAGGACTGTCCAACTGGGCCATGAGGAAGGAGGCAAGTTATAACAAGTTATGCACGCGCGCATCATCTGTATATGAAAATTCCAGCCAGGCCCGGGCACAACTTTGATGTATGAGAGCAGCAAGCTCCTCTTCACACACACACCTAGATGGAGCCAATGATCTCGCTTTGAGTTTCATTCATCACAGCCTTTCGAGAGGAAAAATGAAGCAGCCTCTGGAGCAGCAAATTGAATGAATCCACAGCCCTGACATGGCGCAGGAGCCAGGATGCTTTATTTCTAAGCAGACAGGCGTTCTCTCCCAGAGGAGCATGGCTTCCTTGCCTGCTTCCCCGGAGCAGCTGACTCTCCTGCTCTCCGCGCACCCAAAAAAGCCTCTGGTTGTTGCCAGTGAACAGGACTTAATCTAAGCTGAGAAAACATGAGCAGTGGGTGTCTAGACTGCTTGGGCCCATCACACTGACCCATCACACAAGGAACCTCATGTGATTTGCCTTCGTGCTCAAACACTAAGGCGAGGTGTGCCACAAAGCAAGGGCTGAGGCTCCTGCACTGCTGACCAGCCCTTGCCCAGGTTCCTGGGATCTCACTGTTCTCCCACCCATCTTGTATTCATTTCTGTCATGACCCCCACTGAGCTGGCTCCAGACTTCGACTCGGAAGCCTCCGAGGAGGGGCCTGGGGAGCCAGATTGATGGCCTGGGGGAGAGCAGGGAACTCCGGGAGACCTCTGCAGGGTAGATGTCCCGGCCCAACCGCCCCAGAACTTGCTCCCGAAGAACCTGCAGCTGGAGCTCCTCCAGAACGTGCTGCTGTGGTGCCTGCAGTCAGAGCTCCTCCACCAGAATTTCCCTCTGTCCCCTGCCCCTGGCCCTAGAGCAACTAAGCACCTGCCCAAGACCCAGTCCACCACGCATAAGTCGAGTGGCTCCGGCTCCAGCTTCCCAGGTGCTATGGATCTGGTACCACTTGAGAAGACCTGACCAGTCCTGCCTGCTCAGTACAGGATGATTTCCTTACAGCATAGCTCTGCAGGGGTGGAGCAGGACTCCCATAATTTGACACCCCTTTTCTACAGAGAACATCAAGCCTCCCCCCTGACACAATTCTTGCTCTCTGTGCAGCAGAGTTCTTGCACATTAACCCCTCACCCACAGTCTGCAATGGTACAGTCCAACCCATTTCACTGTTCCCGTGGGAGCTCTGGATAGGCTCAGGCAGTTGCCTTCTTACCCAGCTGCCTGAGCCTATGCAGAGCTCCCCAGCCTCCCTGCTCTTCCATCTGCTCACCCGCCAAGGGGCTGTACTCTGGACAACCTACAGCTTCTGTGTGTGTGTGTGTGGACATGTGTGTTTACGGAGGCAACATGCCTGCATCACGGGTCGGCATGGTTGAGCATCTACCCTGCTGACCAGAGACACTTGGGTCTGCCCACATCCATGCAGGAATCAGAGATTGTTCCAGCGGACCCGGCAACATCATAGGGGCCGCTGGAATAACTTCCCGCATTGAGCTCGGAGAACACTACACATGCATTCAACCTTGCCAGTCCCAGAAAAGCATGAAAGTCACACCAAAACCACACGACTCCTACCTCTAATAGGACAGGTACCTGAGTGGCCAGCACATTTAGTGGCGGGAAGCAGTGAATGGCATTATGCACTTGGCCCCCAAACACCAGAGCCAACACAACGGAGTGGTATCCAGATGTACAACTGCTTCTTCATCAAAACAGTTTAACTGTAGCTCCAAACTTATTTTGGGGGAAGATACATGGGTTGAGCAGACAGAAAGAGTCTGACATATGAAAGGGCTGAAGGATTAAGCATGAGCTGCCTGCCCATTTGTTTCCATGGGCCCAACCTTCTCCAGAAACTGGAGACACCCTCTTGTACTTACCCGGTCAAAGGGGATGCCATACTTCTTCAAGATTGAAGGTGAAATGAGGGTCATCTTATGACGGAGGAAGGCGTCACAGCCTTGGGAGCTCCCGGGGAAAAACCCTGCAGGAGGAATTCAGGAGAGACAAATTGTTACCCCAAAATCTCTCTTAAGAGATACAGCCGCACAACTCTGGGACTGAAGCAGAGGAGGTGGTAAACAATGGTGTGCTTGTCATTTATCCAAAAGTCTCATTTTCTGTGTACACAAGCTGTGAAAAGGACCGAACGATGAATACAAAGACTCTCAAGGCTCACACCAGATGACACTGCACCAAGTCCAGGCTAACCAGCTAAAAATACTGAGTGAAACATACCTGCACAAATGCTCAACGTAAGTATTTTTTCCCAATTCACAAAACTAGACAAAGAACACTTACAGGGAAGAGCTTACACTGATGAAACCAGGACTGTGGGAACAGTAGGGAACATGGAACACGGCATGTGTTAAAAGCTTTCCAGGATCAAGCATAGAGCAGAAACACCTTGGGTCTTAATTCACACACACAATAATATTGTAAAATTGTTCCTGGATTGTTATCGATTCACACTACAAGGGAGGGGGTTGAATACTTCAATGTTACCCCAGATAGAAGATTTTCAGCACATTGTGTTAAGGATGTCTCTTGTGAGGTTTCATCAAGTTGGAGGTGTTCCCAAAAGTAATCATGGGCTTCTAGTTAGCTTTCCACCATCAAGACCATTAACCTCCTGGCAAAAGGTACACTCAAAAATATATCTAGTTGTGGTTAAAGCACACAAGTATGTACTATTACAGAATCTTTGTTTTCCTTTTGATCCATTATTAATGCATATCTAGTACAACTTAAATGCTATCTACCTTAAAAGGATATAAAATATTCTGTTAATTCTATATAGACAAAAATAAATAGCTCCTACATGAGTCCAATATATGGCTCACCAGGAACTGTATACACGATAAGCAATTTCATTAATGAAGAAGCTGATTTTTAGCCTTGGCCTCTCATATTTTGATGCGTTCAGTCATCTCTTAATAATACCTCACTATTCCCATTAATCAGGTTCATGTTCTTGGCTAATTACCTGACAGACTCCAAACACCTTCAAAATTATCTCTACTCATATATCCGTGAAAGCTTTGTGCATGCTTTAACAGCGTATTTCTTGCTACTTTTAGGATTAACAACGAATATCAAAGTGGTGAGGACTGATTCCACATCCATATGGCCACTAACCAACATGTCTCTCTGTCCTTGACTGGACCACTCTGTTTTTCAGACATTGCCTACACTTGGGCCCAATGTGCAGGAACACAGTTCTTTTATCTTTTAGACAGGACTATCTCAATGCTACCCACAGGCTATTCTAATCTGAGGCCCCACTACTCTTTGTTCTGCCCGCATAAGTATGAAACCTAGTTAAATTCTATTCATTCAAAAGCAGGTCCTATTTAGTAACTATCCCCCTTTGCATTTGGTCCAGTAAACACCGTTATTTCTGGTTAACATCTGAACGGAACAGAGTTGCTGTCAGTTCTAGCCCACGCTACCAGCCTTGTCCCCAGCTCGCCGTCCACCCAGCGGTTTGAAAGCTTCAGCGAGTAGATAAAATGGGTACCACTCCTTACAGAGGGTGGGCACACTAAAACCCCGTAGGGGAGGTGTTAGCCGGCGAATGGAATGTCCAGCTCAGAAGCTCGGAAGCCTGATAAAAAGACTTCTTCGGCATTAAGAAGCCTGTAGTGGGCCAATCCGGCCAGGCGGTGGCAGTGCGGTGCTACTATTCAAAGCAGCCCAGGAAGAACCAACATCATCAAGCCAAGCCAAAAAGTGAATGCCTCCGGAACACGTCTGAAGCCTACAGCTGAACAAAAAACCCCGTCGGCTGCAAAAAAATGTGTGCGATTTAAAGAATTATATGTTGTCACCCCTATGAAATTGTTAGTCCCTTGTGTGAAACCATGTAACTGTAAATCGCTCAGAGCCAGCAGCTCTGCCGGATTGAGCGATCAATAAATCGAAAGTTGTTGTTGTTGTTGTTGTTGTTATTATTATTATTATTATTATTTCATGTGTTTGCATGTTTCAATTGCAATAAACCAAGAAAGCGCAGCGAAGAAACTTATCCGTGATATATTATCCCACGCAGCACGTAACTAAATTCTTCTGATCGTGTCACATCCTTCCTATTGTCACCATGCCTGAGGTGACCCTTCTCTGGATTAGTATCCTCACACTGCTTCCTTAGCAAAGGCCTAAGAAGAATGTTCTCAGACAACTTGGGGGGGGGGGCTTCTCCCACAGACCAGCCAGGAATAAATACCCTTTGCAGAGCTCCTCACATGCCACAAATCCAGTGTAGTTCATTCCCTCAGTTCAGTGATGCATCAAAGAGAAGCCATTAGCTCTCTGAAAGACCGCATCAGGTCTACCTTCTCAAGTCCTCTTCAAACACCACTCGATTCCTAGGATAAATGGCAAGGTTTGGCACAGAGGCTCAGAATCTACCACTGAAACCCTTGGGGATGATCCTGCAGAATTGTGTCGGCAAATGGGGCCTTTCAGATTCATAAACCAAACCTTTCAAAAGGCCACTGTGATATGAAAACCTCCATAGTGGAGGAAGGGATAAAACTGTGGGGCTTTTTTGGCACACAGTGTCAGAGGCAGTTTTATAATCACAAAGATATGGGGTGGGTGGGGTTTTTTTTACCACTATGTAGGACTGACTACCTTTTGCTGCAGGGAAATGCACAGTTCCCACATCTGAAGTAGGCATAGTATTTTCTGCTAGGGCAGATGATGAGTGCACATTTCTCTACCCACACTGGCACTTCTTTAAGCTGAAGTGCCAGTGACATCATCCAAAGCATACTGCACATCTCAACATTTCCATAACGCACAGGAACTGGACCCTTCTTGGATGAGAGGAATGGTCGACATCCTTTCATACTGCTCTACGAGCAGAGTGGAAAGCATCTCTTCTCCTTTTGTGCGGAAACAAGGTAGACTGCCAACTCCAACTTTAGCATCTTGCAATGAGTACAATGCCTATATTACCCACACAGTGCATCCCCCCCCCCCCCATTCAGAGTTCATAGCTGTCAAAAGCAACACTACAGCTAAATGTGGCAATAATTATATCCCTTTAGGAGCTGCGCACAGCACACCTGCCGATAAAGACGTTGATTCTGCCTTGGCTTCTTCAACGTCAGACGCAATCAATGGCAGCCCATCATAATATTTATGGCCATCCCAATCAGAAGATCCTTTCTAGCTCCATTCTCCCATTTGTAACTCTTCATATAACACAAAATAAGAGGAGGGGAGCTAAGCAGTGCAGACCTGTTGGCTTTACTAACCCTCTTCTCTCCTCCTTCTTCCCTGATGATGAGTTAAGGGGAATCACCAAGGCTTGTTGTGCTTACTGCAGTATTTTGGTTGGTCTAAATATAAAGGTATTACCCTACTGTTGTCGTGAGACAACGATTTGCTCTCAGTAAACCAGGACATCTGGAGTGCCATCAGGAAAGAAGCAGAGAGGGCAGGACAAGTCCCTTGGGCTCATGACCTCCTCTTCAGTGAATGCTTCTCTCCCAGCCACGTCTACCTGTTGAGATGCTTGAGACCTCACATGCCTCTGCTGAAGACATTCACAGTGAGCAGAGAGCTCAGTCTTTTAACGGTGGCTTGCAATGATTGATGTTTAACAAGGGCTTTTTTATTGCACAACCTGAAGATTTTACATTGGTTGGCTTTTATGATTTTTATATGAGATCGTGCTGTCCTTGCAACTGGTTTATTCCAATGATTTTAATGCCATTTTTATACTGTTCTATAAACGTGTTTTTAAACATAAAGCTATCCTTGAAACTTCCTAAGTAAATAAACCCCTCCAATTTCTGGCATCCCCAATCTGGATGGCCCCGGCTTGTTCAATCTCATCAGATCTCTGAAGCTAAGCAAGGTCCTGGCCCCAGTTAATACTTGGCTTGGAGAACACCACGGAAGCCCAAGATTGCTATGAAGAGGCAGGCAATGGCAAACCACCTGTGAACATCTTGCCTCGAAATACCCAAAAGGGGTTGCCATAAGCAGGTTGTGAAATGATGGCAAAAAAAAACCCCTATCATCAACATGTTCCTGTTATAGAAAACAGCAAGAGTCCAGGAGCACCTTAAAGACTAATAAAATCTGTGGCAGGGGAGGAGCATTCGTGAGTCACTGCTCACTACTTCACATGTTCTTGTTATGGCCTTCCTTCAGTAGAGCATTCCCACTACTGAAAGGACTTCCTTTCCTATAAAAACACGCCACTTCAAATGCAAAGGAATACACTGCCCCAGCCAGGCTGCTTTCTCAGCTCACTTCTGGTAATCCAGTCAATGGAGTCTCTGATGTGAACCTCCTTGGACTTTTTTGCCAGGTCATGGATTCCGGTGCCCATCTCTCCATCCTTAGGAAGTGTCCATAGTAATTTTATTCCATGCCTCCATGTTCTTGACATATTTCCTTTCTCATGCAATTAGTTACTGTTCTTGTACACATGCTTTTTGCGGCCTAAGAGCATACACAGCCCCATTTTAAAACTCTGGGGCTTGGTGATGAGAAACTTTACAGTGTGAACAGAAAATACACTTGGATGGTTTGTTAGCAAGCACAAAAGCAAGGTCTGGGGACTCACCAGAAGCATGAGGTTAAGGCTGTAGATAGACACATGTTTGGTGAAGGATCACATTTCCACATGGTCGAAAAGTGAGAGGAGAAGAAGAAGAGGAGGAGGAGATTGGATTTACACCCCACCCTTCACTGCCTGAAGGCGTCTCAGAGCGGCTTACAATCTCCTTTCCCTTCCCCTCCCCACAACAGACACCCTGTGAGGTAGGTGGGGCTAAAACAGTTCTTTGAGAACTGATCATATGAGAACATCTTTGAAAGAACTTGTGACTGACTCAAGGTCACTCCAGCAGCTGCACGTGGAGAAGTGGGGAATCAAACCTGGTTCTCCCAGATTAGAGTCTGCGCTCCTGACCACTACACCAAACTGGCAGAGAAGGGGCACAATCTTCTCTCTTCTGTCATGGCAAGCAGAGTTTTTCATTCTTCCATGAACAGACCTCCCATTAAGAGACATCCTTGCAAGTGTCTCTGAAGAGAAGTTCTCTCAGAGCCGTGACTTTTTATTGTGCAAAAATATTCTGTGCACTTTTTAGATAGGCCAAGAAGCACTCCAAGAGGTCAGCTGGAATGTACGATTCAACTGAGTGTGAACCTGAGTCTGAAAGCTCATTTGGTCTTTGCTCACCTCTGCATATGCAACAGAAAGTGTTCTCATCGCACACCCAGCCCTCCCCTACACCTTGTCAGAAAGGGCCTTTTGGCGAACAGAGTCTGATGGGAGGAAGCCCCTCTACAGCACTGCCAGGCTTCATATATTATGGGTTAAACTGCCATATGAACCAGCACCAGTTTCAGCCATTGGCTTGGAAACAGAAGACAACTGGAGGAAGCTCTCTGAGGATGACTGATTTGCCCTATTAAAATGAGAAGCGTTCCTATTTTATCTACTGACTACCGCTCTGGGATTCAGCTTCGACCACATACCTTGTAAGGAGGATCAAAGGTACTTGCATACATCGGTTGGGAAACAGGAACCATTTACGGGCTCTTGTTCCAGCACAGTTAATAGAACTGCATGGAACCAGACTAGGAAAACCCCTATGCAAACACAATTTGATGGTGGCACTAAAAAAAACGGTGTTTCCCCCCCCCCCTTCCTGCATAAAGCTGATGCTGACTTCAGTATGTTACTCAGAAGTCTGAACTGTTTTTTTCCGGCACCGAACAGATCTCCCCGATCACTGCCTTTGACCCTCTAGGAGTTCACGTTTCCACTAGACATGCCACAGACTCAACAGGCTCAGGGAGAGACAGCAGAGGGAGTGGAGGAGGATGAGGGGGAAGCGCATTGGGAGTAAAATATAATTCTAAGATTTGAACAACAAAGCATTAATTGATGCCACATAATGGCGGAGGTTTTTAAAAGTGCAAGGAATCACTGGCTTCTGGCAACTTTTCCCCCCTCCATACTAAAAGCATTTCAATTAGAATTATGAGCGCCTGCCACCCAGTTCATCGTCCCTCTCTGCAGTTCCTCTTTTTAATGCACAGTTTAAGTGGCTCTCATTAAAGCAACTAATAAAGGAGCACATTTTAAGTGATTAGCACCAATAACGTGGTAACACATTAATGGTCCCTCCATGGGCTCTGCAACTCTCCCAGCGAGCCCATTTATAGCGCAGCTATTCATTTTCCATATTAATTGCAAGCTCATGCCACCATTCTGAACATCTCTGGAAATATGACGCCGGGGAGGGGGGGGAGAGATGCTGTTTGCTGCTTCCGCACACAAACACACCCCCCCCCCCCACAAGCCTTAAATCACAAACACTGAAGGGAAGGAGAGAAAAAAATTTCAACAGTCAAAATACAGAAAGGTTAGATGATAAGTAATTTGGTTCACATGTTCATCCAGCCTCGTAAATAAGTCTGCAAAATTGACAATGCCACAATAAGTTTTAGTAGCTTGACTAGTAACCAATTCAAGTTATTTGTGACAAAGACACAGCGTAATTTTATGGGGAGGAGGCAATTTGCATTCAGTTAACAAACAAAAGTCTACATGCTTGCCTGGAAGCAAAGTCTTCCTTGCCACAAGCAAGTAGCTATTGACAAGCCTGCAATGATCTGTGGCATTTGTTGCAACAGAGTGGCACAAACCGAGGGGGGGGGGAGCAGTGCACCATGCGTTTTTTTAAAAATTGCAAATAGACTTTCAAGCTTTTTTTTTTTTTTATAAACCCAAACACCCTCAGCGGGCAGTGGGGATTTACGGGGTCTTTATGCTTTCCTGATGAGCTGTTTTTGTAAAGCTTGACGTATGACCAAGTGAAAACGGCTTGAATATAACATTGCACTAAAGCCCTAATTTTCCAGTCAGTGGCTCCCAATATGTTATTTCTATTTTATATGATGTCTAGCATGACTGCCTCCCCAAGAGACAAGAGATGACGGTTTTCTTCATCACAGCCCCTCGTGTGGGCAATCTGTATTTCTCAGACACCATAATTCCAGCCCAATAACTGGTTAGCCTGCCCTCTTTCCCCATAAAAGAAATCACCAGTTAGTTTTGTCAGTGAAAAGCTTTCTCTCTGACACTGTACTATGGGTGTTGAAAATGAGAGGGAGAAGGACAGCTGCCGGGATGTAGCGGCTCCGAAACTCCAGCGATGATCTTGCATTACTATCACACTCTGGAATTCTGAAGAGAAAGCCCTCCCTTAATACCAAGATTTGCAACTGACACAGGAGGGGAAGCTGGGTCGGGGAAAGGGGAAAGATGTTCTACGTGGCTTGGGACCGGGGTATCTGAAGGACCATCTTCTCCCCGACCGTCCTGTCTGGGAACTAAGATCACAGAGAGAGGTCCTGTGTTTTCAATCTTAAACATTCTTAATCTATTTTATTCGATTAGTCCAGTGGCTAAGACCAACCAGGTTCAATTCTGGGTATAAGTTTTTGTGTGCATGCACACTTCTCCGAATTATACCCAGAATTAGACTTGGTTGATCTTAAAGGTGTCACTGGACTCAAACTTTGTTCTTTGGTTTCAGACCAACATGGCTCCACACCTGAATTTATTTTATTGCACTTTATCTGTGTTGCAAGAAGCCATCTGGAGCGCCAGAAGAAAGAAAGGCGGCTAATGAACAATTTAAATACATACAAAGACTAAACAACGAGCACAGCCACTACTCCTGCCCCACATCCACCTGGCCTCCTGAAAGCCAGGGTGAAGTGGAACGATTCCTTCCAGGAGAGGACTCAGCTGAAAAGGGGCAGAGGTGGTGGCGGCGGCAGCTCCCCCCACTCATTTCTTGCCTTTTTCCTTTCAAAGGATTCCAGCAGGCAGAGTGCCGCTCCTAACCATGTGCTCCTGCAACATGAAAACCAAGCTCTGCTTCTGCTCATGAAAGAAGTGCTGTCTGACAACCCAGGCAGCAGAGCGGGGATCTGAATAAAGATTCTTGCACAGCTTGTGGAGGTGGTGAGCCTGGGCCTCAGGAAGCCGCGGTAGCTCCCACTAGTTAGTGTGGCACGGAAAACTCATGAGCCCGGAGGCTGCCAGCACTATTTGACACAGGCACTCTAGCAGGAGTTCATCAAAAGGCCAGAGTGATGACAAGGCTACAGTCATAAACTCTGCTGTGTGAATGGGGCCAGACATCACACATGGAGCTTCTTTGCCAGATGCTGGCTTCTTCGTGCTTTCACATGAGACCACCGGTTACTTGGAAGGCAGCGGGAGAGATTGGGGGTCTGCTCTTTTATTTTTTGTTTTAACTATTACTAGTATTGTGAGCAGCCCTGAACCATGAAGACAGGTGGGATACAGATATTTTACCGTCATGGGTCAGCTTACCACCAGATGTCTTGTGTTTCCGTTTATCACTCAAATTAGCATTTAAGAATACAACCTGTTACCGGACCCGGAAGAATCTCTTGATAACCGGGGATTCAAACAACTAGACAGTTCTGAATCAAGAAGGGGCCATTCCATTACCTGACCTGTTGTCCAAGGGGTCACTCCCTATGCCTGCTGCTTTTGAGCACTACTAGGAGGTTTGCGTATGGAACAGGAAGAGGCACCAATGGCAGCCACACCAAGCGAAGCAGAGAACAGGCCAGGTTGATGGTAAGAGAGGATCAGGGGGGTAAGCCCCAGTGCAGTTTCTCAGATCATTAGAGTGCCAAAGCCACTTCCTCAAGCTACACCCTTGCCAGAGTGCCAAAGCCACTTCCTCAAGCTACATTCTTGAGGATGTATTCTCAACCCAAAGAACTAATCTCCTCTTTCTTTTTTAAAATCACACAGAAATAATGATTAAAGAGTACAACAGAAAAGTAAGTTACAGCCCACTGCTATCTCTCACTGCATGCTTGTTGAAAATCTGCAGCTTTACTGCAGGGGATGAGGGAAAGCGATGACAGCTCCGAGTCAATAATAAAACGGAAAGGGGCGGAAGAGGGAATAGACGATCCTTCCCCACAAATACAAGTCGCAGACCACAGTGCTGCCACCCAAGCCGGCACACGCCTGATTATATTCATCATGAAGAGAGGAGTTCGATAATTATGACCGGCTATATCCACAACTATTGAACCCGTGAGCACTTTTTAAATGAAAAATGCCCAGCAATCAATATGAATGGTGTTTGTATTTAACAGACCAAAAACAAATGAAGAAAAGAGAAGTGTTTTATTATTGAGACTCATCGCTAAGATTTTCATCAAGCGCTGGGAAAGAGCTTCTCACTTCTCAGCAACAAATTTATGAAATCTGAGAAGTCCTCTCACAATGATGCCTGCCTGAATATTTCCACTTCCACTGTGCAATATCACCAGAGTTTTCCCACAGAACAAGTTTCTGAAACCACTTCAGTGTCAGAGCTACAACTAGACCCTCCATTCACACCATACCCTAGAAGCCCAGGCAAGCAACTATGTTTGCTACATCTGGGAGGGCAGATAAGCTCTGCCCGCAGAGGCAAGAGATGACTTAGGCTGACACACAGAGCCAGCACAATTGAAGGTTGCACTGAGAGGTACAGCTTGGTTGAAAGTTCAGAAGGATGCTAAACCACTGGTATTTTGATAGCAACTTCAAAGACACCCCAAATCCAAAATAACCCACTTGGACTTTTAAAAAAAGGGCTTCAAGGAGCCACCTGATTACAAAGGCCAGATGCAACTGTAGTTACTAGTCACAACCCCGCTGGTTAAGAGGCCAAGAGATTCAGCCTCAGAATGCGTGAGAAGGGGGAGTTAACATCCAACTGTCGATCCAACAAGGCACTTTCTGGACTGTATTTAGAGCCTCAGCTAGAACCAATAAGAAAGCTCCACAAACAGATGAAACGCTTTGGGCTTCTTGCAGTGTGACATACAATGCGCACTGGTACTGAAATGTGAACTCAATCCCAAATGTACAAAGTGTACAAGGATCACACCTTTGTACATACAGAAAAATGTGTGCAAATTGACACCCAAGTGATCCATACACAAGTCGCTATTGTGGAAGGAGAGATGTTTGATATAGCTGCAACATCCCAAATTTACTGGCTCAGGAATCCTCATCAATAAGCTTTTGTGCATGGGCTTTCAGGCAAGGACGGCAGGCACAGCTTACCTTTTGCCAATCTCTCCAGCCGCTTGCCATGTTCTGGTGGAATGGCATACCTGGCAAGGAAACAAAAAGACACATCAGCAATGCTTGAAAGAACAGGCTATAGAATCCTGATGCCACACGGACATAGCAATGGGGGGGGGGGCTATTCCCCGTCTCAATCTCAAATTCTCCCTGCACAGGGACTGCAAACAATCTACAGGCACACGTCTAGCCTGGGGAGAGAACACAGGAATGACCCTGAAATCTTACTTTGGCCATTCTGTGTTTCTTACAGCTCAGAGAGCAGGAGAAAGGCTAGTGGTACAGATAGGAATAGAAAGATTCCTTTGGTCAACTGCAGGTATTTGGGGGAATCCTTCTAGGGCTTGTTTCTATTGTCACCCCTGAGGCTCTTCCCAAACATCTTTTGATAAATTTCTGTAGCGAGGAAAGATTTCTGGAAGCGAAATTCTGCTATAGCCAGTGGCAGAGCTGCACAGATCAACGTCGTGTGACCAAAGGCGGAAAAAGGGTTTCTTGCAAAGGTATGTCAGAATCCAATTCCTTCACGGCTCCTTTCTCAACGAGGGCACTGCAGGACTTCAAGCCAGGGGCTGAGCGTTCACTGCAATGTTGCAGCATGCGGTACTGGATTCTTAAGGGCTGGCAGTTTCTCTTTTATTTTCTTTAAGGCAAGTGTTTAACCCTAAGGGTTGAGGAGATGTCCGGCTGTGTGAGAAAACTTGCACACACCCACAACCTGACTAAAATAATTAAGAGTATGTTTAAACTAGGGGTCCCCAACACAGCACCTAAGGGCGCCATGGTGCCCACTGACACCTTTCCCGGATGCCAACCACTGTTCTTAGAAAGAGCGTGGAGCCAGGTGAGACTTTTGCTCAGAAGGCTTCAGATTGGCTGTGCAGGCTTTCTGAAGTGTTTTGGCGGCAGCTGCTACCACAGCACCAGGATCTTCACTGGGTGACTGAATGTAAGCTGTGCCTATGCAAAAAAAGTATTTTTAAACAATGTGTTCTAGAGATGAGCATTCTGTATAAATCGAACTGAATAAATACCTGAATAATACTTTATCAGTATTATTCAGCTATTTCCTAAACCAAATCAGATTTGAGAATCTGATTCGGCTTAGTGATGCCGAATAAAAGCTGAAATTATTTGGCTTTTATTTGGGTCTAATCAGTAATACAAATTTATCGGCTGTCCCGCAAAAATGGCTGCCATACATTTAAACCTAACAGCTGACAGGCAGACCTGTTGGGCTGTCAGGTTTAAATGGCTGCCAGACATTTTATGGGTGGCTTTCGCTTCCCTCTGCTCCCCCCTACTGCATGGAGTAGCAACAAAGATGCTGTAATAAGATGACAAATAAATTAAATTCTAATTATACTTAATTTATATTTTTGTGTATGCTAAAGTGTATAAAAGTATACAAAGAAAATATTCAAAAGTAATTACAATATGAATCAACATGGAAAGAAGAATCATTTAAAAGAAGAATCAGTCATCTGAAAGAAGACTCACACGAGGATCCCAGGTATAAATGCACTCATTCATTCATTCAATGAACCAGTATCAATTTTCTCTCCAAGGTATGTGAATGCCAGAGAGGTAAAAATCATTCCGAAGTAGTTCAATAGTGGTTTGTAAAATCTTATTTATGGGGTACCAGTTCAAAGTAACAGAATTGCTGGAAATTAACCAAAGACTTCTAATGCTTGTATAGCCTAATGCTAGTCATGGGGGGGTCTTTCAAAAGCATCCCCATGAGCCTTTGGGACTAACCATGACCTAGATGGTATACAGCAGGACAGGGCTAGCAGAAAGAGAGTTTGTTGGAGATGTAGTGAGTACTGCCGTGGTCAGAACATTATGCCCTGAAGGTTCGGCTGAGTATCCCAACTCCGTCATGTATAGGCAATGAGTGGATTTATGCTCGCCTGCAGAGACTGATGGGCCCAACTGGGTTTCAGAATGCTCTGTGGGATCCAATGCCCCCTGGCAACTCACTGGAACTCCCATCTCTCTGAAACCATCAATGAAATCATTCCCCAACGTTCCCACCACATATTGTCTCCGTGGTACACCACGGCGCTCAAAGGGATGAAGCCGGAACTCAGATGACTAGAGCAAGTAATCAGATGATTAGAGCAAGAGAAGAGATCTGCCCACCTTTTCCCACTTATACTGGTAGACCTGTCCTCTGAAGAAGAGGTCTTGTGACAAAGCTTCAATAGAATCTTATAGGACACTTATGAAATACTATGAGATGGCAAGTGAAGACTGCTAAGAGGGAATTCTATGTAGCCTCCATCGCGTCCGCTAGCTCTCGCCCGGTACAACTGTTAGGGTAATTGGGACATTAACCTCTCTCACTGAGAGAACTAAGAAGACTAGTAATTCAGATATATACTACAAGGCATTTGCGAGCTTTTTTTGCAGAGAAGGTCCTGTCGCTCTGCTGCGATCTGCCTGCCAACCTTGATAAAGTATGTGAACTAAATGCCCCTTGGCCGCCTTTGGATTCAGTATTTGACAACTTCATCTGGCTCTCTCAGGCCGATGTCAAAAAGATCCTGAGTGCTATGAACTGACCACTTCCCCCTTATATTTAAACTATATTTTAAGAATAATTTAAACATTATAAGAGAAAACAGAATCAAGTCAAATTTCACCACCCTTTCCCACTACATTGGTAGATCTGTCCTCCAGAGAAGAGATCTGCCCACCTTTTCACACTATAC
>NW_015168668.1:573006-575637 GCF_001447785.1 Gekko japonicus | reverse complement strand
GGAATGCTTCTTCTTTTTTTGAGGTAGAGGCACCAGATTTTCAGCATAGCTGCTGATGTCTCTCCTCAAAAAACCGAATGGAGGGAAAAATGTCTTGTGAGTAGAAGCTCACAAGCCCTGAGATGCCTGTTAAAATTTTGTGTGCCAGCACCCCCTAATGCAGCTTAGAGGGAACTATGGTCTGGAAGCCGTGGTGACATGGCTGAAACAGAGTCAGCTGAGACTGAATCCATCAAAGATGGAAGTTCTCTAGCTGGGTGGGGGAGATTCAGGTTTGGGGAGCCAACCCCAGGTCACAAATGTTGCCAGGCTGGCGTTTTTCCAACTACTGTCTTGCCCTGACCTAGCCACAGTAATCCATGCAATGGTCACCTCTAGGCTTACTCTATGTGGGGCTAGCAGATTGCAGAGGCCCGGATCCTTACAGGGACACCAATAACTGCACATATACACCCTGTGCTTCACACTGGCTCCAAGTCAAGGTTTTGGTCTTGATCAACATACCTACAGGACCACTTCTCCTGATATATCCTCCAGAGAGCATTACACTCATGAGACCAACATCTACTGGAAGTCCATGGCCCAAAGAGCATCCGGAGGTCCTCAACCAGAGCCAGGGCCTTCTCAGCCCTAGCTCTGACTTGGTGGAACTCTCTGCCTACCAGCATCAGGGCCCTGCGAGACTTGTTACAATTCCATAGTGATTGCAAGGCAGAGATGTTCCACCAAGCATGTGGTTGAGGATGGCAACCGTTTTTTAATGGTTTCTTAGTGGTTCTAACAACTATCCAGCTTTTAACTGCTTTTCACCCCCTTTCTCCCTATGCTGATGGGGGAGGGGTTCAGAAATTTTTATTCTGGTGCCATACAGATGTTAGGTTTTTATGGATTTTGATTTTAGACTGTTTAATGTATTTATATGTAGTTTATATGAATTTGCTGTGCACTGCCCTGAGGTCGCTCAAGGGGAGGGGGCAGCATAGAAGCCCAAAGAAATAAATAACTAATAAATCAATAAATCCCAGAATGTCTTCCTCTTCTCAAGCAGGCCAGCTCCCCAAGTGCTTGGGCTTCCCATCATAACCTCCTGAACTGGCTCACAGTAGAGACCCACCCCCATTTTCTGAAAACAGCAGCTTATCTTCGAAACTCAAATGAATGGATAGAAATTGCATCCCAAATTCCCTCTTTAGCCTAGAATGACTTTCCCCCCACTCTGAAGTGATCCTGTGACAAATAATCTAATATACAAGTGACATCCAGGAAGAAAAGTTGCACAGAAGATTTAGTGTTCAAACTGACTTAAACTGGAAGCTTAAAACAGAAACAAAGCAAAACTAAAATTCCAGGAAAAGAAAACCATCATATAGCAGCCAATCTTATAAAAGAAGAAGAAATCTATTACTGTGACCAACAACTCTTTTAATTGAAGACACAACGATCCTTTAGACTGGGTAATTATCAAATAATTTAGTTTTGCTTGTTTCTGATAAAGCCTGGGTAGCTTTTGCTTTTAAAAATTATCACTAACATGAAACAAATTATTAAATTAATCCAGTTCCAAACAATCCTTTGTGGGATTAACAACCCTTTAGGGGAGAAAAAAAACCCAGGAAATGAACCTTTCCCTTCCTTCGGGGAATACGCAGAAGGATTTGGGAAAGGACTAACTTATGGCTATAAGGAAGCCAATGATTAAGGCCACATCCTTTGGTCTACTCCACTACTTTCACTTAATTAGTGCCTATAATTGGGAGTTGTAAAGATAAGATTAATTGAATCTTGCGAATGTTAAAAGTTTAATATGTTGGAACACGGTTCCTACGTTATCGGAGACTGCAGACTGCAACAGCAACAAGCCAAGTTCTACAGGAGGGTCCCATAGAGAGAATTAAGAGGGAGCTGCTTGGCCCTGAACCCAGCAAATCGCATTAATATGCTCAGAAGAGGACAAGAAAAAAACACCACAGTCTGACCCTTCAGATACTGGCAGATTCTTTGAAATTACTGACAACAAAATTAAGGCTGAAAGAGAAACTGAACTGAACCTAAACTTGCCACTGGGTGCCCATCACAGAGAAAATCATAATTTTTGAGAAAACAGGAAGTGACCACAGAGAACAATCAAATCCACACCTACTCCTAACAACCAAGAGAAACTGGTCCTGAAAGGGGGGGAGAGACACCTTAGGATTGCCAACATCCAGGTTGGGTCTGGAAGTCTCCTGGAATCACAACTGTTCTCATGACTACAAAGATCAGTCCCCCTGGAGAAAATGGCTGCTTTGGTGGGTGAACTGTATGGGATTATATCCCAGTGAGGTCCCTCTTCTCCCCTATCCCCACTCTCCCCCAGGCCCCACCCCCATCTTGAAGTTGTCAACCCAATTCATCCAATCATTTGTGTGATCCCCCAGAATTGCTCAACCTGCCTTGGCCAACCTTGTACTGTTTGGGAAAACCCTGCAGAATCTTCAGTCTAAAACATTCTGGTGACTATTTAAGCCCATAGTTTCTACAGATAAAGAAAGCAAATCTCAGTCCTAGTATCATGTTCCAATTTATTTCCTGATCACCAAATTCAGTCAATCTGCTTTTGTTCCAGGAGTGAAAGTAGCCAAGTCATTGGGG
>NW_015168668.1:557340-572995 GCF_001447785.1 Gekko japonicus | reverse complement strand
GAGAGATGCCATCAAGCTAAGGTGACCCCATCGCGTTTTCAAGGCAAGAAACTAGCAGAGGTGGCCTCCCATTCAAATACTTCCCAGGGCTGACCCTGCTTAGCTTGTGGGATCTGATGAGATCAGGCTAGCCTGGGCAGGTCAGGGAAGCCAAGCCACAACCAACCGCAAAAACAAAGTAACACCAGATCAGAAACCCTGAGAGGAAATCCGAGCCTCTGGGTTTTATTCAGGACCATCTGCATCCTTCACACACACAGTGGCCAACTGTAAGACAAGTCTGCACATTTGTCAAGACCCCGCAGAAACCTTTACTTACTATTTCAGCCACCAACTCAACCATTCTCAGCAGATGTCCGGGGGGGGGGGGGGGGGTAGGCAACTGTTAGTTTTGGCGGGAGGGATGCTCCGGGAGAGGTGCATGCTTAGTGTGTGTGTAGGTAGTCGACTGTTAATTCTGGCGGGCAAATACCATGGGATGATTGTGTCCTGATCTTTAGTGCCTTTACTTGAACACACTATATCTGTAACCTTTGCGCGTTCAACTTCAGTCCTAACAATAGCTTGTGTCCAGTATGGTATCTGTCAATGTCTCAATAAAGTTAGCTTTCTTCAAAGTGACTGGTGTTGAGAACTGATTTGACTAGGATCATGACATTGTCCAGCTTCCCAAAAATGTATGTGAGCATCTAAGAGCCTTCCCCCCCCCCCCCGCTACAATACACAGCAGAGCCTAAAAAAATTATTGCTGGGTCCTGAATTCTTTTTACACTCCATCTTTCTTTGCAAACCTCTTTCCCATGTTCTTCAAAGAGTTCGGCTGCATGCCAAAGAATTCCACAACCAGCAAATATAATGCTATGTTTAGACTGGATTTTTCTCCCATATATGAATCTTCATGCTTTAGTAGCTGCCTGCCCTTCAGGAGACTTTCCTCCTCATAGCCTCTTTGACACAACATTGACCCCTGAAACATCCATCAACGCAAAATAAAATGGGATGATGGTCTTCCTCTGCAATCCATGCGCTCCCAAGTTAACATGATGACACAGTCACATGTTAACTGGGAACGCATGGATCGCAGAGGAAAGCCAACACCCCATTTTACTTTGGGATGATGGGTGTTTCAGGGGTGCTACAAATGTGGTAAAAAAGGAACAATACTTTGCCATTTATAAAATGCATTGAAGTATTCATAGGCACCATATGCATTGCCTCAGAATTCCTCACAACAGCCCTGTGAGGCTGGACAGTATTATTATCCCCATATTGCAAACAGAGAGGGTAGTCAGAGACTGAGAGAAAGCAGGCTTGCTTA
Organism: Gekko japonicus; assembly: GCF_001447785.1. Taxonomy (NCBI): domain Eukaryota; kingdom Metazoa; phylum Chordata; class Lepidosauria; order Squamata; family Gekkonidae; genus Gekko; species Gekko japonicus. The sequence continues at coordinate 571,677 of NW_015168668.1, read as the reverse complement.
AAAGCACTGAATGAGCTCTGCAACAAGGACAAGATTAGGATCCCGGACTTCCTGGTTCATGGCTATCCTTAAGTGTGGATCCAATTTCCAAACTAGCTCTTGACACTGACACCACCAAGATTTTTAGGAACCTAAGCTTTATGACTGATCTTAGGTTATACACAAAATTCCAGGCTTGCAGAGTTGCAGGGGGCTAAAAGCCATGCCCTTAGAGGCTTTACCTCCACCCACACCAGACCTTCAGCATTCAGGCATATGCTGGAACGGCAGGGCCATTTCCCCCAATAGCAGATTCCACACTTGCTACCATGGGTTCGTTTCCCCAGCCTTGTCTATCTGCCCCTTGCCAAACAGTAATTTAATTTCCTGTTTTGAGCTCTCCAGTTTCCATGCTCCGGGAGAGGCAGTGATAACAGGTTGTCCTCGGGGAGGAAGTGAAAATGTCAGGGAAGATCAAACTGTTCACTCATTAACCTCAAGGCAAGGTGTCAAAACAAAAGGGAGATGTTCAAATACCCAGAAATATCATTTCTGCCAGCACTCTGAAACCCTTCCATTACAGTGGCAGCAAGGCCCAAGTACAGCACTACAGCCTCTCTCATCTCATTAAATCATTTGCTTTAATGGATCAGCCACCACCCACACACAGACCCTCTTCTGGAAAAGAGGTTCACAATGCCAAAGAGGTTAACGTGCAGATTTCACATATTTGAGGGAGAGTAACAAGCAATTTCAAATCCCCGAGCAATAGCAGTACGGTTCTAAGCACCCAGGCAGGCAACATCCAAAAGTTTTTTCCAGACAAGAATACAAAGAAACTCCGAGCAAAAGTCATAAGAACATAAGAGAAGCCAATGTTGGATCAGGCCAAAGGCCCATTTAGTCCAACACTCTGTCACACAGTGACCAGAAATACCAGGTGCCATCAGGAGGTCCACCAGTGGGGCCAGGACACTAGGAGCCCTCCCACTGTTGCCCCCCCCCCAGCACCAAGAACACAGAGCATCCCTTGCCCCAGACTGAGAATTCCTATCTATACCTTGTGGCTAATAGCCACTGATGGACCTCTGCTCCATATGTTTATCCAATTCCCTCTTGAAGTTGTCCCATCCCGTCCAAGTACAAGAAGTCCCATCCAAGTACTAACCAGGGCCGACCCCGCTTAGCTTCCAAGTTCTGATGAGATAAGGCTAGCCTGAGCCATCCAGGTCAGGGCTTCACACTACTCGAGGAATCAATAATCATCTGTTTATCAGCATTTACAATGATGGTGCGAGAAAGGAAGACTGGATACTGATTGTGAACGGTTCTTCTTCTCTGAGGAAGGGATGGGAATCTTAGCATGGGTGGTTCCCATTGTTTAGTCAAGGAGGCAGGGTTTAAGTAGCAATCTCCTCTTTATATGTATGGGGAGGTGTCTCCCTATTCCTCAGTTTGGGTACTTCCTCAAACTGGGGGGAAACACTGGCCTTTCTAACTGTGTGGAAAACAACAAATGCAAACAAGAGCAAGCAACGATACACTAAAAGCTTGATTGTGACAGCGGAAATGAGTGACTTAAGGATTCTCCTTTCAACGGGTTGGGGTAAGAGGTCTTCCCTTCCTCAGAGTAGAAAGAACTTTCAGGCTTTGTATTCAACCTTCCTCTCCCCCGCCCTCCCCCCGGGGGGGGGGGGGGGGGCATCTTAGCGTGGGAGGTCCAAAAACTGTGTCTCCCATGTCAGGCCGGAAGGCTGGTATCTGATCAGATTCCACCAGCTGCTGCATCAGCCAAGGCAAGGGAATTCATTCATAGTGTGCCAGCTAAAGACTATATGGATATTTCCTGGCATCCCACTGCTAAGGCGCTGACATCCCACACAGGTGAAGCTGCTGTCCTGTGAACAGAATGAGTTGTGATGCCCTCAGATACATAAGGGCCAGTGATCGGCTTGCCAGAACAATACCCAACGGAACAACCTGGATTCTCCTCTGACCCAATTGCAGGAGGAAGAAGGGAGACAGGAGTCCCAAACAAAGTGACGCCTTCTATGGCCACTGGTTTCTTCATCGAATTTCAGTGGAGGCTTGGCAGGCTGTGAGGACATCTGTTGGGGGGGGGGGGGGGTGAATGGTCAGCTCACGTTATAAATGTGTGAGTCTATTTGGAAAGTACAGTGGAATAAATAAGGCAAGGCAAAAGAATGGCTGGCATCCAAAGAGCTACTTGAGGCATGGGCAGAGAGCCAGTGTGGTGTAGTGGTCAGAGTGTCACATCAGGATCTGGGAGTCTGCACTCTGCCACAGAAGCTCACTGGATGACTGTGGGCCAGGCACGCTCTCTTAGTATGACCTACCTCAAAGGATTGTTGTAGGGATACATTGGAGTAGGAAAGAGGGATGTAAGTGGCCTTGGGTTCCCACTGAGGAGGGGGGGCATAAATGAAGTAAATGCCTACAGAAAGAGAGTCTGGCCTTCTTCCTGCTCAAATTTATTCTAAGGGCTCTTCCGGGAGCTGGCTTTAGGATTAAAGGTTAGATCAGCTCCAAGTAGGATGTAGCCATAATAAACACACAGAGTCTCTTCCAGGTGGAACAGCCTCTCAGCCAAGGGCAACTCTGTTTGGAAAAGGGCTTGAAGATCAGAAGCTTGAGGAAGCCCTCTCTGATAAGCTGGGATGAGGCTCTGGAGTACTGGCAGCAGGAGCTGCCGTCTCAAGGGTGGCAACCCGTGGGCCACTGGAGGGCTGAGCTGAGCAACTCCCTTCAGGAATCAGATGACTCTGACTCGCAGAGGTCTGGAAAGAGATACACCCTCTGCATGGGGAAGCAGGATACAGAAGGCCATCACCTGCCTGCTAAGAAGTTAGGCCTTCAGCTCCCAGCCAAGTCCTGGAAGAAACACAGACGTGCTGAATGGGCGTGCCAGGAATGGGTCACGTCTCTTTCTGTTACACCAGCAGATGTGGGCCTTCCAAGTAGGAATGTAAACTCTAGACATGGAGCACCTTCCAAGGAAGGCACAGTAACCTGATCTGGCACTCAATGGCCAGACGACAGTGCTGCCAGGCTGGGTCCAGATGCCAGAATGAGCCCTGCGACAGCATGTTGGGTTGTATGCAGCCAAAGAGGTGCCAAGCAGTTCAAAGTGGCCACCTTGCAAGTCAAGGTATCATACCATTCTGCACCTGGTCCTTCCTGAGGAACCTAACAGGTAAAAGGGCAGGAAGCAAGATGGTCTACCTGTCAGCCTGGATGCCCTGAGCACTAGAATATGCCCTGTGCATCAGATGCATCTGTGCTTGCATTAGAAGGCAGGGATGCCTCTTGGTGGAGAGGGAAAGACTTGGTTCCTCACTGTCTGTTTATATGAGCTAGGCAGGTATATTGTCTGAGCTTACTAAGACATAGTTCTGCCGTATTTGAAGGCAGAGAGTTAATCAGATAACACTAATCTCTATCCAACTGATATTCCTTTCCTTGCCTTGGCTGCTTCAGCCTTTTAGACATGCTTTCCTTGACCAGTGGCTCCCTGTTTTGTCGTTAAGTCACAGCCGACTTATGGTGACCCCATAGGGCTTTCAAGGCAAGAAGCTGTTATGGACCTTTGGCCAGGGGCTCTATAGGGCCACTGAAGTTCCCAAAGAACTGATACGAGAGATCCGGGTTTACTTACAAGATCTCAACGCATCAGTTATCGAAGAAGATGAAGGCTAAGCTTCAATCAGCTGGCCATAAGAACGCCACACACGCACAGTGAAGCTCAGCCAAACCTCGAGACCAAATTCATAACTAAAACATAGCATCTTATACCCTAAATGCCAACTGCGAGTCGAATGATTAATTAAGCAATCCCAAACAGTCAGATGAGCTGGGCCATCCTGCACCTGGCTGCCAGTGGGGGCAAGAGACAACCCAGGACTTGAAGATAAGCATGAGAGTGGGAAAGTTCATCTGAGAGCAGCTAGCACTGTCTTCTCTCAGGACTCAGGACAACTAAGCCCCAGCATGTAGCAAAGGTGGAGTCACCCAGACCAGTACAGAAGCACTCAGTGGTGGTTTGCCATTGCCTGTCTCTCCATAGTGATGTGGATATTCCTTGAAGGTCTCCCACCCAAATACTAACGAGGGCCAACCCTGCTTAGCTTCCAAGATCAGGCTAGCCTGGGCTATCCAGCTCAGACCACGAGAGATGTAAAATCTCTAGAAATTTTGAAGCCATGGGGGGGAAGGGGCTTTCTTCTTTTTTATGGAACTTTTTGGAAAATATAACATTCATGTAATAATAATTATATTTTATTGATTTAACAACACTAAATGAATCACTTATAACTTACTTAATGTATGTAGCCACCAATGCTCCCTCTAAGCTGTGTGGTCTTGTGAGCAAAAATTCCACTTCGTGAGCTACTGACATTAAAGTTGTGAGCGAGCAATTTGCTCTGGAGCCATCCTTCCTGAGCTGGGACAAAAATGTGTGAGCCGGAGGCTAAAAAAACTGTGAGCTAGCTCACACTAACTCAGCTTAGAGAGAACACTGGTGGCCACATAAAATAGCCAAATAAATGATCAAATATTTATGGCACTTAACATTTATAAATGTCTTTGTTTTCTAGAAAAAAAACTGGAAGTACACCCAAGCACTTGAAAGAGTTGCATACTCCTGCCCCTTATACTACCATAGAGCGCGTATCTTAATTTTTGCCCTCTGAGAAGCAGGAACAAATAAAAGTTAAAGGCAAAAACCAAAACCTGTAGTAAACAAAAGGAAGCACAGTATTTGGACCGAATTGCTCTCATACATTTACAACAGGACAACCAGCAGACTGGATATCGGCCCTCCTAACACTGAAACCACTGGACTAAAATCACACATGTGCAGGGTCCAGTGTGGGCTGCTGTTCTTCCAGATGCAGTTCCCTACCAATGGATTCTTCAAGGCCTCAGCAAAAGTGTCCCCTTTGAGCTCTCAGGAAGATTAACATGGAGACAACGCTTTCCTCTTTTAGGCAGAATAACTAAGAAGAATCTCACTCCTCAGACAGCTATTTTCAGACAAGCCAGATGTTGCTTGCTTTCATCAGTTCCATCTCTCAGATCTCGGTGCCTCCTCTTGCCAGTCAGTTCCCAGCTCCCTCGGCTGCAGACTTGCAAGTCAAGGCTCCCAGGTTGCCCCTAGCAACCCAACACAGCCTTCGAGCTGCCACTCTCCTCCTGGCTCTTTGGTTTCCTCTGGAAGAAACTGAAACCGCCACATCCTTCCTTGCTAGCAAGACTTTTGGGGCATCGACTTCAGCCTTTTCTCATCAGCTTTTGTTACTCATGAAGGGCTGATACAACAGGGCTGGTACAACCAGAGGTGGCTCTGGACTCTATATCCTGAGCTGCATGCTGTACCTATGACCCTATGTTCTTTGCTAATCTGGTGTAAAAAGCCCCACATGATTGATTTTCCTTCTGTAGGAAGTGAAGAGGCAGTTTATGGACAGCTGTTTTTTCCCACTGCCAAAATTAGAAACCAGCTTGGATGGCAAATAGGACTAATACAGAACAAAGTTTGAGCTAGGGGCACCTTTAAGACCAACAAAGTTTAATTCTGGGTATAAGCTTTCATGGTACACAAAAGCTTATACCCAGAATCAGGCTTTGATGGTCTTAAAGGTTCCGCTGGAATCAAACTTTGTTCTATTGCTTCAGACCAACACGGCTACCCCACCTGAATCCAGCATGCAAGAACATTCAGCAGCCTAAAACAATACCCATAAAACAGACTAGAAGCAGGCCATAAAAAACAGATTTAAAAAAATGGATCCACTTTGGTTAAAACTGATGCAGTGGCAAGCAATGGCAAACCACCTCTGTTGCCTCTTGCCTTGAAAAACCCCATGGGGGCAAGAGACAAGAGCCAGTCTAACATTGGGGTTAGAATGCCAGACTGGGACCTGGAAGACCCAGGTTCAAAACCCCACTGGGTGACCTTGTGCCAGTCACACTCTCCAACTGCGCTACCTCACAGGGTAGCCACAAGGATAAAATAGAGAAAATGATAGAACCACAGTTGCTTGGCAGAGAAGCAGGGTAAAAATGAAGTGTTGTTGCAGTCTGTGGCCTGGAGTGCGTGAGCCCTAAAGGATCAGCCCAGGATGCTGCTATTGTACACCTTACTTGGTTTGCTTAAATTGTATTTTTACCATTTTAAATTGTCTGTTTACATAAACTACATTTTGGTAATTTTGTTGGCTTCTTTCAGTCTCCACTGGGGAGAAAAGCCGTGCAAAAAAATGGCTAAATAAGTAACTAGCTATTAATTGGAATTATCTCCCTGTTTAAGATCTACTGAACAGCTGACATTAATTGACAGACCGGGTGAAGGAAGGTCAAAAAGACAAGACCAATGAATTAAGCCAAAGGAATATTGTTCATCTGGCTCCTCGGAAGAGAACACTTTGGTCAGAGAAGGAAGATAAAGAGTCCAGCAAAGAGACTCACTCCAATGTAAGTCAAACAAGTCTAATGCACACTCTGCACACCAGTGTAAGAGAATGGACCATTGGATACTTACCATGAAGGATCCTTCTCCTCTGAGGAAAGAAGGACATCTTGGTTGACTCCCACTGTCCTTTCCAGGGAGGCGGGAACTAGATTTTTCCTCTTCCTGTCTGTGTCATGGGAGTCACCCGCCTTTTCAGTTCCAGTAATTCCAAAAAGCAGTAAATATTTAACACCTAATCTTCATGTAAACAAAACTTTAAGAACTGTAATAAGCAACCAGAACGAATCAGGTAAATGAAGAGAATCATAGAAAAGATTATAAAATACCCAGAGAAAGAGTAACAACTTCAGGAGGGACAAGATATCCTCCCTTCCTCAGAGAAAGACCCTTCTTGGTAAGTATCCAATGATCCATTCTCCCTCTGAGATGGAGGACATCTTGGTGGGACCTCCCAAAGCAGTGTCCTCATAACACAGGTGGGTCATTGTCTTTGTTAGTCAATACACGCTGCAGTATTCTTCTGCCGAATGTATTATCGGCTGAGTCATATAGATTCATTTTATAGTGTCTCACAAAGGTGGAAATGGATAACCATGTTGCTGCCTTGCACACTTCTTCTACTGACATGTGCTTGGCAAAGGATGCATTTGTAGAGGTGCCCCTCACCTAATGGGCCATAGTCCCAGATGGGATTTCTAGCTTCAGTGATTTATAGGATTTGATGATGCAGGCATTGAGGGTAGCACTAATGGCTGATTTTGACATCTTTCTTCCTAAGTTAGGAGGAGATATATTTATGAATAAGGAATCCAGTCTCCCGATATGATCGGTCCTGCACAAAAAGGCTTTGAGTGTTCTCCTCACGTCTAGTGTATGTCATTGCTTCTCTTTGAGATTTTTGGGTTCTGGACAAAATGATGGAAGACCGATTTCCTGGGACCCATCGAATGCTGAATTGACCTTAGGTTGGAAGGTTGGGTCTGTCCTTAGGGTCACTTTGTTTTTTTATGAAAAATGCACAACTCATGTTTGACAGATGAGGCACCCAGCTTCGAGACCCTTCTGGCTGAAGTCGCGGCTATGAGAAAAAGTGCTTTAATTCTCAGCCATTTGACAGGTAACTCCCTGATTGGTTCGAAGGGAAGCCTAATGAGCGCAGATAAGACTACGTGCAATTTCCACATGGGGAACCTATGTATTTGAGGAGGAGTTTTGAGAGACGCACTCCTGAGGAAGTGACGCATATACGGGTGGTTGAAGAGATTAATACCGTCACATAGTGGCAAGACTGAAGATAGTGCCAATACCTATCTTCTGAGCATGGAAGATTTTAGTCTGGTACTCAGGCCATCCTGTAGAAAGGCTAGAATGGCTTCTATAGGAGGTTTAAGTGGATCAATACCCCTTTTCTCCTACTCCATACAGTGAAAACTTTCCAGGAGGTATTATATATTCTAATTGTTGACTTTCCTAGAAGCTAACAATGTCTCTGTCACGCTTGGGGAGTACCCTAAAAAGAGAAAGTTGCTCCATTCAACCTTCAAATGATCAAATGTAACCACTCTGGAAAAGTGTGCCAGACAGGTCCCTGCTGAAGCATGTCTGGAGATATTGGTAGGGTTAGAGGTGGCGAAATCTCCATCTCTTTCTTGAAGGGCCAAGAACCGTGTATAATGAGACCTCAGAGGTACCACCACAGAGACCTTTACCTTCTGTTCCTTGATTTTTCTTAGCAGCTTGAGAATGATTGGTATGGGTGGAAAGGCAAAGAGACCTGTCGGTGTTCGAGAGGTTAGAGCATATGGATGGAAGAATGTAGTGAAGTACCAAGGAAGCTGATGGTTGGAGAGTGATGCAAGCAGATCCACCAGTGGAAGGCCAAAGTGGGATGTGATTAGATGGAACAGCAGAAATTCTGTCCAAAGTAGTCTATTTTTTTGCCCTCCTTATCAGCAGAGGTTGAGTGCATACACTTCTTTTAGAAGACGAGGTCACCACCATGGAGTTTGATTAGGGGTGGCAAAACAAAAACTCAGCTTCTGTCTCTTCAACCCTATACATGTGATCGAGTCATCTGGATGAAACAGGGGGTGATGCTGGTTTGTTCCATGGTATTTAGTGGTTTGTAGCATTACTGTCATCATGGGCAGTGTTACAGCCGTGAAGGTATCTAGCTGGACTATGTCAAAGACTGAGTCCAGTACCACAGGTTGTGGTTGGACAGTGGGAAGTCCAAGTGTATGAGCTATCCATTTTATAAGGTCGCCATATGATTGTAGGTGTTCAGATGAAGATATGGGTAGGTTGTCTGCCACCTGCAGGGTCGGTGAGGAATTGATGTGCACAAAGTTTGGTTCCAGAGTCATCCCTGTCTTGACTTCCTGCCCGATGCATTTTCCAACTCGGCATCGGAGGACTCTGAGGCTTGTAAGATGCACAGCGGCCTATCGCTATGGGTTGGGGGACGTCGACAGCCAAAGTGTGATCAGCATTAATGCCAAGACCACAGCAGTTTCCACTGGTGCACCTTTGCATGTGGTTTTGTGCTGCTTGTGGGGATGGCTCGTCGATGCCGAAGACTTGGTAGTCAAGGTTGCTGGAAGTGTTGTAGACCTGTAGGGTGATTGGGACTGATGTGTGTTGAGTGTTGATCCCAATTGGAGGGTCCCCTCATGTTGAGCCAAGGGAAAGTGGATGGAAGTGGAAAAGCCCTGTAGAGATACTATAGTTGTCATTGGTCCCAAGGGATATGGGGAGGCGTATTCGGCAGTTGGAAAGGAGTAGGTACCACATCGTGAAGTGAGCGGCTTTGATGTGGATGGGACGACTGCCGGAGGCAGAGTCTGGTCTGGCAGGTGTCCATTTGAGTGCTGCATGGGCGATGTTGAGATTCCTTGCCAACCATCGATCACGATGGAGAGGTATTCCGGCTCGATGATCTGGAGAAGGATGAGTGAGGTGAACTTCGCTGGGTCAAGTTGATCTCCTCAGCATCTGACTCCAACAACTGGAGTTGTTGCAAGTGAGTAATCATTGTCAGTGATTTCGGCACCAGGGAGTTCAGTAGTTGCAGAGGCAGAATTGTCGAGATCTGCATCAGGTACAGTCTTGGGGGTCTCGCGGGAGTGGCATGTTTATGAGCCACAGAGCCATGTGGAGGGCTCTAGAACTTCCATTGACAGCCTGTCCTGGGGGCTTTATGCTTGCCCTTCTTATGGCTCTTCTCTTCCCTGCATTCTTGGCAGGGGAAGACTACATGAAGCCAGACCTTTTCAATGCTGAAAGACCGGTATCAGATACGGCCTTTGTCATGGCTTGTGAGGCCTGGCCGGAGGGCAGAGTGTGCCCCGCCAACATGGTTGCCAATTTGGCATTCTCCTGTTAGACGGAGAATGTCAACACCATTTTGGAAGGAGTCAAAGCAGATTTCAAGATTGACTGGTCCGGTACTGAGGCCCCTTTTGACTCTGAACATGGTTTTGGTCATCCCTTTTGATGGTGAGAGGACCTGATCACAAGGAAGAAGTCACGGCCCAGTCTGTCTCTCCAAACTTGTCAACTGAATTTCATACCATCATGACCACAAATCTCAGTACTGTAGATTTTCCCCAAACACAGAAGACAGTACTCATGGCCATTGGCAGAGGGTAATTTTTTCATCACACTCGCAGTAGTTCTCAAATGAGTGGGTCTTTGCCAGAGGAGGTCAGTGTGGAGCGGCCAAAAGGCTTTGGAAAGGTCTGCCAATTAGTAAGGAGACTCTAAATACAGGAGAGATGGAAAAAATCTACTCATGCAGTGAAAAAAAAAAGATAGAATTGCTCTGAGGTACAATATCAGAGACGTTCCCTTGTGTTGTTACTGCTGGGGCAGATGAAAAAGGAACTGATTGGTAAAATCCTGCACTCTTGGGAGAGAGGATTTTCGTGCCTTAATAGTAGCTCTATAAGTTTCTGAATTGATTGCTCTGCAGAGACGTAGAGCCCATCACTGTGATGCACAAAGATGCTGAACTAAATACCTATTCACTGTTGTAGCTTGGTTGGACTAGATCATCTAGAACTCCCAAAGATTCTATTTTCTCTCTCTCTCTCTCTCTCTCTTCCCACATTTTTTCTTTTTTCTCTCTCTCTCTCTCTCTCTCTCTCTCTCTCTCTCTCTCTCTCTCTCTCATGCACCCCACCCACCAGCAGCTCTCTACTATTTGATCTGACGGGTATTCCAAACAGAGAAATCCTCCGCTGGATAGAAAGCCAAAGTTCTATGTTGCTTTCATGGACTATTTTAACTGGACAGTCCCGTGAGAAAGATACCCTTCATTCTTGCTGAAGAGAATGCTATTAATAGTACAATTTTCTCTGTTTATTCCCCTGGAATGGCTTGATGGATGTGAATAATTATCAGACTATAAAAGCAAGCAAATGTGTTATTTTCGATCACTCCACATCATCAAACAAATATAGTGTGAAACAGCACTTTTGAATACAATTTTCTCCTCTAACGGCTTGGAATTATTATCAAGAACAATGAAAATAAATAAGCAGAGGCCTGGTAAGTTTAAAAATTAAATGTCTGTGTCAAGCAAGAGAAAGATAGATCAGCCATTTCGGAGTACAAGGACCAAGTCAGGAAACCCATAAAAGATGACAAGGCAGAAGAGTCACAGACAGAGAGATTATATGACCCACACAGGCACCAACAGCCCGGAAGGGAACTTCCTACCTAGTCTACATATTTCTTGCACAGGGGACAAATGTAACGTGCCTGATTCACATGCAACAAACACTATTATAATGTTATTCTCTTCAGGAAACAGCAGCCTTAGGCAAAACATTTGCTTTCTCTATTGGTTCTCCCAGTTTCTGCTTCTGAAACTGTTCATGTTCTTATTTACGACAGCAGCCTTCCAAAGAGTCATCACCCTCAGCTTTCAATTCAATCTTTGCACCTTCACAAACAGACCTCCGCCAGATCACAAAACTCAGAAGCTCCCCCAAGGGCTTGTATCTCACCACCCAACATTTCCCAAGGACTCTCCCACCCCTAGGACTCCAGGTCTATGTCTGCCCAATCCCACTGGGAAATGTCCACCAAAAAATGATGGCACAGCTCCCTTAGGAAATATATTCCAAAAAGAAGCCCGCCAAGCCTTCTCCCTCCCTCCTCCCCTACGGGCGGCGAGGCCTGGCCAGTCCGCCAAGCTTCCCTCTACCAGCAGCGGCGGCAGCGAGGGCTGAGCAGCTTACAGCCACCGGTCAGCCAAGCCTCCCCCCCCCAGCAGCGAGGCAGTTCTCAGAGCGTTCCCTGCACATGCGCAGGGAACACTCTTTTACTTTTGGGGGGATTTAAGTATCCTCCCTATATATTTTTCAACTTTTCATTTTTTCTGCACATCTGAGGATTGCCCCAAATGTGCAGGAAAATCTCTTTGCCCCCTAGGTGCCCCCGATGTGCGGATTTAGATATCCACGTGCAGGGTGCGCCTTGGCTATTAGATATATAGATGCTGAACTGATGTTAGAACACAAACTCACCTCTAATACTTAACCTACATAGTGCTCTTAATTCTACATCTAATCCCACTGCTCTTTAGCCAGGGGTTAAAAACAATGGTTTTCTGCAGATTACATTACAAAAAAAAATGAAAACTGCTCTCAATTTATCAGTGTTCACGGATCAGTTAAACACCATTCTACATACTCTTGCAGGGGCTAATCAGGAGGGTACCACTTTCTTTCATCTTGTTCCCAATGTCGTAGGACTACACCTCTCACAAGGAGGGCTGCCAACACAGGGCAGTGACATCTTCCTGAGGAAAGCAGCAAGGGTGTATTTAGGATTCCCTGACTCTGGCACTAGAGGTAGCAGGCATGACTAACCTGGCAAAGGGCTGGGTGTTGGCAGGCACAAGGAAAAGTTATTATTATCCAACTGTAAGGATGGTAGCTTACACATGTTCTAGGGAACACATATTCTCTCTTTAAGTAAGTGGGTCTCCAGTTTTAATCTGTGAGGGAACCACCTGTAGCCTAGTACCAAAACCTGGGAACGTACTAAAGTGTTTTTGTGAGGCTGAAATGAGTTCAGGTTAAGAGCATTCATGTGTCTCCTTCCGGGATTCAACACCCCCAAATACCATCAGCATTCCTTCACCTAGTTTGCCTTTCCCCACCGGTTTCCTAACAGTCCTTCTGAATTTATTGATAACAGTCCCACAAAGATTCAGGTGGGTAGCTGTGTTGGTCTGAAGCAGCAGAACAAAGTCTGAGTCCAGTGGCACCTTTAAGACCAGCAAAGTTTTATTCATAGAATCAGCTTTCGTGTGCAAGTACACTTCATCAGACACAATGGGAAAAAATGCTAATACTTTGAATAGTCCCACAAAGATGTAGAGCTTGAAAAAGCTGTAACACTTCTCATTCTTGCTCCCCCTCCATCCCAGCTTCAACGTCATAACAATTAAGCAGTGATTAGATTATTCAACCTCTTTGCAGCCCTCCTTCAACCAAAGAGCAAACTCCAAGAGCAGAGGGTTCAACCGGCAGGCTTTCGAAAATGTCACTTCCATCCGACTTGTGTTGGAAAGTACGAAAGTTAATTTCACAGTGTCTGCACAAGGTCTAGGCAAAAGAGGGCCCCGCACAGTTGTTAACATACTATAATTACTGAAATCAGGAACAGTAACCAAAAGGGAAAGGAACAAACAGCAGCACTTTTAAAATGCCTGAGACCAGGAGTCAAGCAGAGGGTTAGCTGTCTGTCTTCAGGCAGATTTACCCATGCCAAACATATTGACCCTTTCCAGAAACAAATGCCAACATGCCCTCTCCCCAATGACAAAGAAAACGTAAAAGTTGTTATTTCATGCTCTGCAAGATGTCAATCCATCCAGGGACGGATAACCCAAGACAATAGCTGCAGCCTGGCCCTGCTGGTAGAACTCCTGATGGCACCTGGGTTTTGGCCGCTGTGTGACACAGACACTGGCCTGGTCCAACATGGCTTCTCTTATGTTCTTAACACAGGGGTGGAAATTAGTCAAAGGGTCAAAAATACTGATTTTACTGACCAAAATTCCAAAAAAACTGACCAAATACTGACAAAAAACTGACAAATTACTGAACAATTCAATACTGATAAGCTAGCGTTTTAAATGTAAAACTAGGACTTCATTAAAAATTATTATTATCTGGCCTCCACCATCCCCGTAGCCAGCCCCATAGTTAGATGCGACCCAGATAAAAGGATTGCACACCTTTTTATTGGATTTTTTAATGAATAGAGGACAACGTTTTCATTATTGTACAAAATTTAAGGCAAAAAAGATTCCCTTTAAAAATAATCACATACTGCAGATAATAAAACAGTAAAAACGTATTAAAAAACAAACATAAAGTAATAATTATGACAACAAAACATAATTACTGTAAGGTAAGACTTGCCTTTACTTTTACCGTAGGCGGATTGGCAGTGATGTTGCTGTTGGACCTGTCAATGGCATTTGACACGGTTGACCATCAGTTAAGACAGGTTGCTTACCTGTAACTGGTGATCTTCGAGTGGTCATCTGTGCATTCACACCCTTGGGATACACTGCGCCTGCGCTGAACCTTCTCGGTACCGATAGCTAGCAAAAAGGGATTTTCGCGCCTCTCCCAGGTCACGCGCCGGCTCCACTGCGCATGACCAAGGAGGGGCACGCAGATCCCGCCAGTTCCTTCTGACCGCCGCCCAACAGCCTTCAAAGAAACAAGATGAAGGGCCGAGAGCAGAGGGGAAGGAGGGCGGGTGGTGTGAATGCACAGATGACCACTCGAAGATCACCAGTTACAGGTAAGCAACCTGTCTATCTTCTTCATGGTCTC
>NW_015168668.1:543251-554552 GCF_001447785.1 Gekko japonicus | reverse complement strand
GGGATATTTTAAGGCCGCAAGTCCTACACCTTTTGAAACAACCCCACCGCGGGGCCATAGGCCAGCGGGAGGGGAACGTAAGTAAAGAACAAACACCGAAAGAAAAATGCTAACTACAAAAATAAAGAAAGAGAAACTAACTAAACGCAAGTTTAGCAAAAAAAGTTTGGTACTTAGCAGACCGAGGCAGAAGGCGTCCTACCAGTGCGGCGGTCAGAAGAGAACTGGCGGGATCTGCGTGCCCCTCCTTGGTCATGCGCAGTGGAGCCGGCGCGTGACCTGGGAGAGGCGCGAAAATCCCTTTTTGCTAGCTATCGGTACCGAGAAGGTTCAGCGCAGGCGCAGTGTATCCCAAGGGTGTGATGCACAGAGACCACGAAGAAGATCTGATCAGTTACTGATCCACCGCCTCGCCGACACTGGAGTCCAGGGGCCTGCCTTGCAATGGCTGGCTTCCTTCCTTCCGGGTCAGGGACAAAAGGTGGCACTAGGGGAGCAGCTATTCCAAAGGCACCCACTGATTTGTGGAATTCCCCAAGGGGGAGTGCTGACCCCAATGTTATTTAAACATCTACATGCACCCCCTTGCCCAGATTGCCTGGAGGCATGGGCTGGGATGCCACCAGTATGCAGATGACACCCAACTCCATCTGTTGTTGGGCGGCCAGGCTGACTGAAGATCTGGACCAGGTGTTTCAAGTTGTGGCTGGTTGGCTCAGACTGAGCCAACTGAACTTGAATCCGACAAAGACGGAGGTCCTGTACCTGAGCCGGGGTGGCCCAAGGGTAGGGATCCTACTTCCGACCTTTGATGAGGCGCCATTGGTGCCAGCGCCGGAGGTTAGGAGCTTGGGAGTGCTCCTAGATGCCTCACTAACAATGGAGGCTCAAGTAGCAGCCACTGCCAAATCAGCCTTTTACCACCTCTGGCTGATTAGGCAGTTGGTTCCCTTCCTTGAATGCAACGACTTGGCGACAGTGATCCATGCGATGGTCACCTCGAGATTGGACTACTGTAATGCTCTCTACATGGGGCTGCCCTTGATCCAAATCCAGAAGTTACAGCTAGCGCAAAATGCTGCAGCCAGGCTTCTGATAGGCCTCCCTATGCGGAAGCACATCCAGCCTGTTCTAAAAAGCACTGCACTGGCTGCCGATAGCCACATGCAGCTACTGACCCCAGCAACCCTTCTCCTCCATGACTTCTCTCTCTCTCCCCATCCTGAACCAGCTATGCTCAGGGGGTTCTCTCTCTCTCTCTCTCTCTCTCTCAAAATAATTTTTATTAGTTTCAGAAGAAGTGAAGACAGACAACTACAAAGAAAAAGTAACATATAACAGAAAAACAAAGCCACATCAATGGAACATATACTCTTGTTCCTGTTTTGATTTAACATATTAAAGTAGAATCAAGTTCTTGTACACCTTTCTCTCAGATTGTAAATTTAATATTGTAGTAGCTCTTTTCATAGTTTATGTTTAGTTTGATAGTTTTCCAAGATAATTTTCCATCCATTTATAAAATCTCAGCCAATTTCCTCCAGCAGGGAGAGTGGGGTATAAATCGAATAAATAAACAAATAAACAAAGTTATTCACAAACTCTTTTGTTTCTCAACAGTTTTCTGCACTGCATATCCACAAGCATTTCCCCCCTTGTCCTCTTCTTCCATTGCTTTCTCAACTCCTTCTAGCATGAGCTGTGCCATGTTGAATCCCACAATATCTATCACCTCTATTTTCATTGTCTCATGTTTTAAGAGGTTAATTATGTTTCTACACTTTGTGGAAGATTTCACCAAATCACTTTTACTCTTAGGTAAAATGGAAAAACACAAACTGCATTCACAAAAATCAAAGAAATACTGACTTTACTGACCAATTTTTTTAAAAAAACTGACAAATTACTGACCAAGATGAAAAAAACTGACTTTTACTGATTTTACTGACCCTTTTCCACTGATTTTACTCTCCCTTTTCCACCCCTGTTAACACTGCCCAAGACAACTTTGTGTTTCAGTGGAGAAGAGAAAGCTACAAACACCCACTTCCACCCTAAGAAAAGAGAAGTTGAGGTTTCCCAAAAAAGCCCCCAAGTCACCAAGTGCTACAACAGGCACCAGCGACTTGTCTGAAGGCACAGGGTAGGGTCGCCAGGTCCTCCCTCCTCCCCAGCTGGGGACTTTGGGGGGGGGGTGTTCCTGGAGGGAAGGGGACGTTCCCAACGCAATGACGTCATGCCAAAGTGATGTCATCACATTGGGGACATGCCTGAAACCCAAGTGGCAAATTTGCCACTTTGTGTTCAGGTGCATGTGCCCCCACTCTCAAAAAGCATTTAAAGGGGCCCTTTAAATGCTTTTTGAGGAGGAGGGGTCCATGCACACACCTGAACTCCAGCACAGGGTCTGTTTCCCATCAATCCCCCCCCCCCCCCCGGCTCTGGTGCCAAGAAACAGCAAAAACAGAGCAGCTTGTGGATAGTTCAAAAACAGCCACAAAAGGCACTTCAGTCCAGTTCAACCAAACAACAGTCCCTTCACGGCTGCAAGCAGGGGTATGAATAGCTGCCACAGAAGAGACGTGGAAGAAGCTGAGAGCAGACGGGGCAGTTGCCGAAAACAGCACTGCACAAACGTTGTGAAGTCAACAGATTTTGCAGACACCTCAACGTAGAGCAGAGAGGAGTTACACCAATCTAAGCCCATGGATTTCAATGGGTCTCAGCTGTAATAATTCTGCAAGATCAGTGCTGAAACAGAAAGTCTAAACCTCTACCACCACCACTACCACCATCAGTGGCTGTAATAAAATAGACAGTCTGCAACCCTTTAATGACACCCCAAAAGAATCCTCCTGCTGGATCAGACCAGTGATTCATCTAGACCAGCATCCTGTTTCACACAGTGTCCAGCCATCTGCCTTGGAGGGCCAACAAACGAGCCTCGATGCAGCTTCCTAGTACTGGTATGTAGACGTCTGCCACCTCTAAACTGAACCCAAAAGCAAACTGAAAAACTAGAGACCTGATACTGGACCAGTAGGGGCAGCCGTATTTGGCATTCACTGAGGCTCCCAGGTTGTCTTCCAGGGCAGCCTCACATGAAGTAGAATACAGTTGTTAAACTGGATGCTAGTAAGGCATCAATTAGCACAGCAATGTCAGATTGGTCTAGAAGAAGAGAGGGTCTTTGGAAGGGTGCAAGGGGGGAAAGGCACTAGCGACTTCTCAGAGAGGCCTGGATTCAGAAGTACTGCTGGGGTCTTAAACTTGATTAGGCAGAACAAAAGAAATCTCATCTATTATAGACAGATCTATCGCCTCCAGAACATTAGTGTCACCTCCATTTTGTCTGGACTGGTCCAGGACAGAAGCAGCCAATCCTGGATGCTTTGTTAATGGAACCACAGAGCCAGTGTCCTCACTCATCAACAGCTATAGAATAATAATATGACCATTAAAACAGGCTGGGAGGTCAAACAGTATCAACATGGTGGGTAGTCCCCTCCCTGTCTATCTATCTATCTGATCATCTATCAGAGGTACCAGCACTGTCTCAGTCACAAACCTAAGCCTAAAGTCAAATGGGAAAAGGCTAAGGAAAGACACATCATTCAGGAATACCACATATTCAACGATTTTGCTTGAAAATGTAGATTTGCGTTTACAGACCATATTGTCTTATTTAATAACAGGTTTTTGTAATTTGCTCCTGCCATCCTAGCAGTTCGAAAGCAAGAAATTGCAAGTAGATAAATAGGTACCACTTCGGTGGGAAGGTAACAGCGTTCTGTGCGCCTTGGTGTTTAGTCATGCCGGCCACATGACCACGGAAACGTCTTCGGACAACGCTGGCTCTTCGGCTTTGAAATGGAGATGAGCACCGCAACCCTAGAGTCGGATTCGACTGGCTTTCGAGCAAGGGAACCTTTACCTTTACCTTTTTACCTTTTGTAAAAGGGCACACACTACCACCTCTGTTAATACTGGGGAACCTATCTTTTTCCAAAAAGAAGTTGATCCTTACCAACAAACCTGTCAGCTCTTGATGGCTATGGTGGGCAAGAATCTAATTCTGGAGTGACGGAGTGAACGCAAATTATCCAAGCAGTAGCAAAATAGAATGATGCTTCAGGCACTGCCGGTATAGTCTGCTTAACAGTGAGCTCACAACCAGAACAGACAAAAGTCAATGTTGTTGTTTTTTAAAAAATCGGATTATTAAAATTTAAATTGGATATTTTATGTAAATCGGATTTTTTTAAATAAAATGCTTTTTGAGGTAAAATCTATCTAAAGAGAGTTTTCTATTTAAGATGCATTATAGTCCAAAGGTTATTCATCATGAAATAAGGACTCATTTTTCATTATGTAGCATGAGGCTGTATATTCATGCAATGTTTAAGTTTTTTAATAAATGAATTCCATTAATCCATTCACAATGCCATGCTCTTTCCAGAGGTTTCTGTAAGTTTATTGGGCAATTTTTCTATCTTGAAGATATTACCAGAGATCACATGCCTCTTCTTCACAGCAAAAAAGTTATAAAATAAACATACAGAGTTGAGAAAAAGACCTTAACCCCATTGTTCCTTTGCAAATCTATGTACACAGAATCAACCCCTTACCTCTTACATGCTAAGTTTCAAAAAATTCAATGAATAGAAAATTGTTGGAAGTGGAAAAGATCTGCACATGAAGCTAAGTATCAGGAGGGAGGGGCAAGCAGTAAAAATGAATGTAAAACCTTTTGAGCAGAATACTCCACAAGTCTTTAGATCCTTATGTGTATAGCCTGAGGTTTATCATATTATTCTTTCCATGGAGGAGAAAACCTATAATGGCAGCAGGCCAGAAAACAACCATTGGCTACTCACCATGAAGGGTCCTTCTCCTCTGAGGTTTAGAGGACGTCTTGTGAGTGATTGACATCCATCACTTAGGGAGGCAGGACTAATTTCAATTACTTCCTGTTTCCTGTGGTGGGAGTTCACCCTAAGCTCAGTCCTGGCTCCAAAAGCAGCACACTAACTTAACCACTCTAAACAAGAGAAGCCAACTCTGGACCCAACTGAATTGGCCAGCTATCGGCCGATGTCCAATTTGCCCTATTTGGGAAAACTGATTGAGAGGGCGGTGGCGACGCAGTTACAGGGATTTCTAGATGATGCTTCCGTCCTTGATCCATTCCAGTCTGGCTTTCACCCGGGGCATGGGACGGAGACAGTGCTGGTTGCCCTTACTGACGACCTCCGTAGACATCTGGATCGAGGTGGTGTGGCGGCACTGTTGTTGTTAGATCTGTCAGCCACATTTGATACGGTTGACCACCAGCTGCTGGCCTACCGCCTTGCCGATGTGGGGATTCAGGGGCTCACCTTTCAATGGCTTGTCTCTTTTCTCCAAGGTCAGGAACAGAGGGTTGGACTAGGGGAGCAGCAGTCTTGGAGGCACCTGCTTGAATGCGGAGTGCCTCAGGGAGCAGTACTCTCCCTAATGCTCTTTAACATATACATGCACCCCCTCGCCCAGATTGTCCGGAGGTATGGGTGTCATCAATATGCCGATGACACCCAGCTCTATCTGATGTTGGGCGACCAGTCGGACTCCGACCCAGAAGATCTTCACCGGGCTTTACAGGCCGTGGCTGGGTGGCTCAAGCTGAGCCGTCTGAAGCTGAACCCGGCGAAGACGGAGGTCCTGTGCCTGGGTCGGGGTGGTATGGAATTGGGGCTCCCGCTCCCAGCCTTCGATGGGGCACCTTTGGTGCCAGCTTCGGAGGTCAGGAGTTTGGGAGTGTTCCTGGACCCCACCTTAACGATGGAGGCCCAGGTGGCGGCCACTGCCAAAGCAGCCTTTTATCATCTACGGCTGGTACGGCAGTTGGTCCCCTTCCTTAGCCGTGGCGATCTGGCCACAGTGATCCATGCGACGGTCACCTCGAGGTTAGACTACTGTAACGCTCTCTACATGGGGCTGCCTTTGTCGCAAATTTGGAGGTTGCAGCTGGGGCAGAATGCAGCGACCAAGTTGGTAGCGGGTGCCTCTAGATGGGACCACATCCAACCTGTGCTGAAAGCGCTGCACTGGCTGCCTATAGCGTTCCGGATTCGCTTCAAAGTGCTGGTGCTTACCTTTAAAGCCGTACATGGCCAGGGTCCGGCATACCTGAGGGACCGCCTTTCCCCACACAGGCCCCAAAGAGCATTCGGTCGGGGTCACAACACCGCCTAGTGACCCCGGGCCCCAAGGAGACCAAGCTAGTGGCCACAAGGGCTAGGTCCTTTTCGGTGGTGGCTCCTACCTGGTGGAATGAGCTCCCGGAGGAGATCAGGGCCCTGCGGGACCTGGTACAGTTCCACAGGGCCTGCAAGACGGAACTCTTCCGCCAGGCTTTTGAGTAGGAGCCGCCGCCGCCACTACCACTACCGTGAGACTGCAGAGGAGTTCCGCCGCGTAGGGCTGACTGGCCAGCTGAAATATCGTGGCCCATGACATCCCCCCCCCTTTTTGACCCCATTGAGATGTGCAATAGGGAGTAAGTATTGTAGTCATTATGTATCCTGTGAGATGTGCATTTTTGCCTAAACTGTTTTAACTGTTGACTTTTACTGCACTTGTGCCTTAATTGTTTTAACTTGTTGTATTTTTATCGCACTTTTGTGCCTGTGTAAGCCACCCTGAGCCCGCGTGCGGGGAGGGCGGGGTATAAATGAAATAAAATAAATAAATAAATAAATAAACTTGACCATCAATGACAAAGTATAGCCAAAAACCACAAACAATTGGAACAGGAAGAACAAGGGGGAGGTCCTCTCTCTCATATACCTTGTTGTTGTTTTTTAAATAGAAAGTGAACAGACAGCATAGTAGACAGAAGATGACCCGGGAGGGCCAAGATGTCGTCCAAGCCTCAGAGGAGAAGGACCCTTCACGGTGAGTAGCCACCTCTGAGGTGGAGGCCATCTTGTGGGACGTCCCAGAGCAGTGTCCCTAATATTTAAGAGGGTGGTCGTCATCAAGAGTTAGGACAGACTGCAGCACTCTTCGCTCGAATGCCGCATTGGCAGAGTCATACACATTGATCTTGTAGTGCCTGAAGAATGTGGATAACGAAGACCACATGGCAGCCCTGCAGACTTCTTCCACCGATGCCCTATTGGCAAAGGCCACATTCGTTGCAGCGCTGCGAAGAGAGTGGGCTGTGATACCTGCAGGAACTCGCTGTTTCATACTCTTATAGGCTTCAGCGGTACAGGACCTGATAGTGTTGCTGATTGCAGATTCCTCTCTGTGTGCGGAGGAGAAATGTTAATGAACATGGCTTCTGTCCATCTGAAAGAGGCTGCTCTGAGAATATAGCATCTGAGTGCTCTTCTCACATCCAGTGTATGCCAAATTTTCTCCTTCGTACAAGTAGGATTTGGAGAAAAGAATGACAAACAAATCTCTTGAGATCTGTGAAACTTAGTATTGACCTTTGGGCAAAAGGTGGGATTTGTTCTCAGGATTACCTTGTCTTTGTGAAAAACCCAGACCTTCAACTGAATCGACAAGGCTCCTAGTTCCAAAATCCTCCTGGCTGAAGTAATGGCTACCAGGAACAAAGTGTTCATCCTCAGGAATTTGAGCAGAATGTCCTTCATTGGCTCAAAGGGTTCCTTCGTGAGTGCTGCGAAGATGGTATTACACCTCCAAGTTGGGAACCTAGGCTTCTGTGGTGGATCCTTGAGTGATGCCCCTCTGAGGAAACAGCGAATGTGAGGGTGCTGGGAGACGGGAAGACCATTGAACCAGGGCAGGACCGAAGCCAGGGCCGCCATCTGTCTCGAGGGTCACTGCTCTGAGACTGCTTACTAGACCATCCTGTAGAAACTCCAGTAGTGATCTAATTTCTGGATGCAAAGGGTCAACCTTCTTCCCTTGAGCCCATCGGACAAAGCCTTCCAAGTAGTATTGTAGATCCTTGGGGTAGACAGTCTTTTAGATGCCATGATCATATTGATGACTGGCTCATTGTAGCCTAGTTTTGAAAACTTGTCCCTTTCAATCTCCACGCGGTTAAACAGAACCACCCTGGCTTGGGATGCCAAATTGGACCTTGAAGCAGCATGTCTTCTGAGACTGGAAGGGTTAGAGGAGGAGCCACTGCCATCTCCTGTAGTGACGTGAACCATGGACGACGAGGCCAGTACGGTGCCACCACTATGATCTCTGCCCTTAGAACTCATATCCTCCAGAGAAGCTTGGGAAGTACTGGAAGAAGAGGAAATGCAGAGAGGAGCCCCTCGGGCCTAGGGGACAGGAAAGCATCCATGGCCTCCACCTGGGGGTGAAAATACCTGGTGTAAAATCTGTCCAGTTGGTTGTCCACTGGAAAGACAAATAGGTCCACCAGTGGAGTTCCCAGTGTCGACACTATAAATCGAAAAATGTTCAAGCCAGTTTGGTGTAGCAGTTAAGTGCATGGACTCTAATTTGGAAGAACGAGGTTTGATTCCCCACTCCTCCACTTGCAGCTGCTGGATGACCTTGGGCAAGTCATCGTTCAGGAAATATTAGAGTAGTACAAAATCTCTCTTGTTCATAAACTGCTTTACAAAAAGTCATGAAAGATAGTACATTCAGATAGGACACTGATCTCAATAAGTATTCAGGCTCAAATATGCTGCTAAGCTTCTGATGGATCCCAGGCGCCTGAAAGCGTTTTTGTACTACTTTAATATTTCCTGAGGAAGATCCAATTTTGAAACTTTGTTATATAACCTGGAGAGGACGCTGATGATGTATTTTTACACAAGGATTTTCTTATGATTTGAAGGAATTTGTTTATTGTGTTGTAATGCTTGTTGACCATAATATACAGAAAGCATCTTCTTTGCAAGTCTTGTTGACTGCTTGATCTGTGGATCAGACTCTCACAACTGTTTTCTTTACATCTGTTCTCTGATTAGGTCGTGATTGTCCACACTTGTCTCAATCACATCATATACATCACATAGCCACAGCATATCACCTAAAAGAAAGAAAAAAGCTGACCATCCAGGAACCACCATAGATACGTGTGATGAAAACCAGCAGATTAGAAAAGGTAATTGATGAAAAAAATGCCCAGTTTATTTGACCCTAGCTCAGTGATGGTGAACCTTTTAGAGACCGAGTGCCCAAACTGCAACCCAAAACCCACTCATTTATCGCAAACTGCCAACACGGCAATTTAACCTGAATACTGAGGTTTTCGTTTAGAAAAAAGAACTCATACATTAACATAAGATGATCCAAACAAAGTAAGGAAAGCAATCCCAAATGCTTTCATTTACTTAAACTTATTTGGCAGAGAATTCGACACTTTAATGACGGTCTGGGCCTGGCTGGGGCGATGGCACGCGTGCCCACTGAGAGGCCTCTGAGTGCCACCTCTGGCACGCGTGTCATAGGTTCGCCACCACTGCCCTAGCTGCTACTTCCTAAGAGGCAGGAATAGAACTAAGGGGCTGGGCTATTCCCAAGGGACCAAAAGGAAGGGGGGGAAAGTGTTTCCTGCCTCCCTAAAGGAATGATGGGAATAACCCATGGAGATGTCCTCCATCTCAGAGGGAGAACAGGATACAGCAGAGCAGACGTTGCAGGGAAATTGCTGGATAAAATGTATGACAGAGAAAAGGAGCAATGTGTAACTGCTCCAGAGGGTAATGTCCACAATGATCCTGTTGTATGTGCTTGTATAACAACAGAAGAAGGGAATGTCTTCCTTGCAGAAACAATTGATACGTCAGGAAATGAACACACAGCAGAATACATACATGAAGTGGCAGCAAAAGCTATAACAACATGTGAACAAAATTTCAAATGTCTAGTACGCCATTTGGTCACAGATAATGCTGCAAATGTATCCAAGATGAGAAGAAATTTAGAAGAACAGGAAGGGAATACAAAGCTAATAATATATGGTTACAGGGCTCATTTGCTGCACTTCCTAGGCAAAGACTTCAGTGTCCTAGAAATAAAGACTAATGTCACTGAAATTGATAAATACTTCCGTAACAATCATTTTGCTGCAGCAGCTCTGAAAAGAATGGGTGGAACCAAGCTAATGCTCCCACAAGATGTTAGCTGGAAGTCTGTAGTGGACTGTTTTCAGCAGAAGATCAAGAACTGGCCTATTCCGATGACAGTTCGTGAACAAAACTGAGAGAAAACATGGCACCGTCACAGCCAAAATCCTCAACACTGGGCTTAAGAGAAATATTGAACTTATACCGAGCATCCTGAAACCCATTTCTGAAGCTTTCAACAAAATACAAAAAAATAGCCGTGTTATTGCTGATGCTGTTGAATTAAATTACAAGCATTAAAAAACGAATGGGACAAGCACTGTCTCCAGCTCATTTTCTCGCAAATATTGTCGATATCTGGTACCAGGGTGGTGAGGAAGAGGAGTTAGCTATGGCATGGGTATCCAGCAATCATCCATCTGTAGTACCAACTATGATAAACTTCAGAGCTAAGGGGGAACCAGTCAAGAAATATATGTTTGCTGATGATGTTTTAAAGAAAGTCACACCAGTGAACTGGTGGAAATCACTTAAGCACTTGGATTTAGAGACTGTTGAAGTAATGATTTCACTTTCAACATTAGTAGCTTCTTGTGCTGAGGTAGAAAGAATATTCTCTTCCTTCGGACTCATTCATTCCAAATTGAGAAATCGTTTGGGACCCGATAAAGCAGGAAAACTTATTTTTCTTTTCCTGATTATAGACAAACAAGAAGATGAAGATGAGTG
This sequence comes from Gekko japonicus, assembly GCF_001447785.1. Taxonomy (NCBI): domain Eukaryota; kingdom Metazoa; phylum Chordata; class Lepidosauria; order Squamata; family Gekkonidae; genus Gekko; species Gekko japonicus. Next base: position 543,768 of record NW_015168668.1, on the reverse strand, counting down.
AGCTACAGAGGACAGTATTTTAAGTTTTTCATGTGTGGACCAGGCTGATAGTCTTAAGTTTTTGTTTTTTTTTTAAAAAGGAAGATATTTTGTTTAACCACATCAGTTAACAAACATGGATTTTTAAGCAAATACAAGAATACATATGCTATAACGTTATTGTTTTAGTTAAATAAAACTATTTAAATATTATTAAGGTAATGATTATTTTTCTCCTTCCAGTAAAGTACAGCAGAAAAGTTGTCCAAATATGAATGATTAACCTATTAAATTGGAGATAGCTCACATTGCAATAATTTCATCTATATATCTAATAGCGAAGGCGCCCCCTGCGTGCGGATATCTAAAACCACACATCGGGCGCACCTGGGGGGCAGGGAGATTTTCCTGCACACTTGGGGCAGTCCCCAGGTGTGCACAAAAATCTAAAAAGTTGAAAAATATAGGGGGGATATTTAAACCCCCAAAAAAGTAAAAGAGCGTTTCCTGCGCATGTGCAGGGAACGCTCTGGGAACT
>NW_015168668.1:504033-543239 GCF_001447785.1 Gekko japonicus | reverse complement strand
GGGGGGGGACTCTGTGGTGGGTGGGATGTTTGGTGGGCCGAGCTCAGGCCTCCCGTCGCCGCTGGGGAGGAGGGGGGGAGAAAGTTTGGCAGGCCGAGTTCAGGCCTCTCACCGGTGCTGGGGGGGAGAAGGGAGAAGGCTTGGAGAGGCGTGTGCCTCGCTGTGGGTGCTGGGGACGGGGAGCAAGGGAGAAGGCTCACCAGCGGCTGCTTCCTTCTCCTCCCCTGGAGCTTCTCCTCTCCCCACCCCCACAAAGTATTGCGGGTCTCCCTTCTTGTAATTATCTATTTATGATGTGTTTCTAATCAGTAATTTTTACATAACTGTAAAACTACTCTGAAACGTTGATATTCTAAAAATGAAACCTTCATCTGGATATAAATATTAATACCAGCAAGAATGAGTCTTTATGTAGAAAACCATGATTTAGATCTAGTCTTACTGACTAGTGATTTAAATCCCACCACAAATTGTGTTAGTCTTTAAAGTGATCCAAAACTCTTGCTCTTTTCTAATGAATGAAGGGGAAAATTAAGTCCATGCCTCTGACACCACATTGGAAAAGGTGCCCCTGCCTTAGGCAAATGTAGAAAAGTCCAGGAAGAATGTGGGCTTCGAAGTAACCTGTTCTGAGGATGTCTTGAGGCCCTGAGGCATCTGAAGGCCTCACCTCCCCCATCCCCTCTTCCTGCTTCCCAGGAGTTTGAGTGTTGAGAAGCTCCCAAGCCTGTGAGGGCCCTTCCCGGATCCTTGGATAGGTAGCTATGAAACTACATCCATAGTTTAAAGCTTAAAGACTGCTAATGAGGAGGAGCTCACCACCCCCTAGGTAGCTGATTCCACTGTTGAACACCTCTTACTGTAAAAAGGTTTTCCCTAATATCCAGCAGGTACCATCCTGACCTTAATTTAAACCCCTTACTGCAAGTCCTCTCCTCTGCTGCCAACAGGAACAGCTCCTTGTCTTCCTCTAAGTGACAGCCCTTCAGATACTTCAAGGGAGCCATCATGGCCCTCCTCAGCCTCCTCTTCTCCAGCCTGAACATTCTCAAGTTCCTCAGCCAATTCCTCATAGGGATTTTTCCTCATAGCATCCACTTTCTTATGAAGAGTCTGAGCCATAACTAGAAGACCAGGAGAGTGGTTGAGTGCCAATTAATAGTTTACCATTTAAATTTAGAGTGGCTAACAGGTATTAGACTTGCTCTCATCTTTGCCTCCTTTTATTTCGAGTGTACTTAACAATGCCTAGTGGTTTATGGTTCATCTCTCCTACCTAGTGTGTCCTCTCCTGAGGAACAGTTTAGAACTATGCTGTAGACTTATGTTTTACTTTCTCACACTTATGCACTGCCTTCCATGAAGACAGATGCAGGCGGGTAGCTGTGTTGGTCTAATAATAATCATCATTTATTTTTAATTTATATGTATATTTTATTTCATGTATATCAATTTTTTTGTATATTTTATTTATACAATTATGTATATATTATTTATTTTAATTATTATTAATAATAAATTATTATTCTGGGTATAAGCTTTCATGCATGCACATATACCCCAAATCAATAAAGTTTAAAGGTGCAACTGGACTCAAACTTTGTTTTTATGCAATGCCTGTTCATGTATCCCATATCATTTTCTGTAGCCATACACATCCTCCTGATGGCTTTGTACCCATGCCTTCTCTCCTGTATTTATATATCATCTCATTCCCGTTATGAGAAAAGAAAAGCTTCCCTTCCTTCCTTGGGTCGTTTCAGTGCACCTTTTAAGTGTGTGTTGTTGTTGTTTTTTAATTTATTTTATTTTACCCTGTACAGTTGCTATGGCTTTTTTGCTAATGCAATAAATATTATTATTAATTATTATTATTATTATTATTATTATTATTTATATATCATGTACCTAATTCAGTTCACTTTGTTAGTGTATTATGCAATACTGCGTTTCTGTAAACACTCTGTAGTCTGTGTCTTCCTACTGACTGTCCTTTGCCCATGTAGGAACAATGGCTTCCTATATCAGGGCTTTGAGCTAACATCTTTAACCAGTATGGCAGTGACCAGGCCCAGGAGATCAGACTTGATTCATTTTTAAAGATGCAATATCCCCACTCAGCCAGCTTTGAGCAAATTGGAGACAGTTTAATTCACAAAATTGCTGCAATAATAAAACAGGAGACACCAACTAACACTTCCTGGAGCTGAAATAGAAATGTTATAAAGAGAGATATACTACATCAGATATCTTGCACACATTCTCGGGGTCTTTCTGGCTACAGGGTCTCTCTGGGCATGCATCATGCGTCAAGGAGAAGACCACAAAAGAAATGCTGCCATTTGTAGACAGCTGGGTGTCAAAGGTATAGAAGGGCCTGGGTGAAAAGTGCACAGCAAGGGCAGTGAGATGGAGAGAATGTGCAGTTCTCAGTCAGCAGGAACCAAGACCAGAACCAGTTCTGAGTGGCTACATCCCAGTTACAAAAGATGGAACTTCTGCCTGCTCCCTCACAACAGGATGTCCCAAAATATGGCACATGCAGCAAGCCTAGAGGAGGAACACAAGACACAAGAGACTACGAAAGATGCAACACTGAACATCCACATTCACAGTTTCCAGAGAAGTGGACAGTTTGCAAGCTGCATTTCTAAACCACCAGTACACTCCAGGTGCAGCGTGCCCCCCCCACATCCTTCTTTCCCTGTTAGCCTGGCTGCAGCAATCTTGTCCATCGTGCACCCCCCGCAGACCCCCAGTGTCCAAGACGATAAACAGTTGTGGACAAGGAGTGTGACCCGGGGCTGCCGAATCCTGTCTGCACTGGCCCTTTTAGCTGTTGAAATCAGCGTTAATCCACTTATCTGAGCAAAGAGTTTTAGCACAGAATCCTGCATCCTTTGTCCCACAAGAGGAAATTTAATAAATTCTTAGCAGAGAAAAATGAAAAACGTCAACCTGCGTTATCAGCCTCTGAATGCCTGTTTGATAAAACCGTGCAATCGCAAGCCACATATTTCTGGTTCTCCCATCTCTTGGACAAGGTCCCAGCTCCAGGACTTTGGAGGTCAGATTCATCCTCCCCACCCCCACCCCCCTTTCCAGCAAGGTACTTTCATACGCCTGACAAGTCCAAAGCCCTCTACAGGCCTGTCTTTCCAACAGCAGCTTAAACCAGGTAGCAGGCGGCGAGTAGAAAAAGAACCACTGGGCTGGATGTATGGCCAAAAAGTCTTGAAAGATTGAGAACATTTCTCCCATTTAATGAGCTCATGTAGTTTGTGAAAGTTCTGTGCATAATTATGTGTATAATTGGAGGATCGCAGCCAAAACCATGCAATATATTAGATCTCCCTACTCTGCACCAGCTGGTACATGCCCACTGACCCGCTTGGTAGGCACAAATGCATTCCAACCCCATGCTGCTCTCGTAAGGGCAAGGCACCATGTGGGTTAGGCAGCGAAAGTGTCCTGAGCATTTGCAATGTGGGCCAGTGCTTGCAATGGGCAGAAGCCCCTTCTCGATCAGTCTTTACTAGAGTTGCCAATTCCGGGCTGGGAAATACCTGGAAAGAGTTTGGGTATGAAGGCTAGGGGAGGAGGGGTTTGGGGAGGGGAGGGACCTCAGCAGGATACAGTCTCACGGAGTCCACCCTCCAAAGCAGCCATTTTCTCCAGGGGAACTGATCTCTGTTGCCTGGAGATCAGTTCTAATTCTGGGAAATTCTGGGAGGGGCTGTGGCTCAGTGGCAGAGCATCTGCTTGGCGAGCAGAAGTTTTTTATTTTATTACATTATATTTATTAATCGCCTAATCCACACGATAGTGGGGCTCTAGGTGATGTACAAGTTTAAAAACCATAAAAACGTAAAACCATATCCAGCAATCTTCAGCATCTCCAGTCTAAAGGTTAAGGCAGTAGGTGATGTGAAAGATCTCTGCCGGAGACTCCGGAGAGGTGCTGCCGGAATGAGGAGACAATACTGACCTTGAAGGACCAAGGGACTTATTCAGTATGAGGCAACTTCCATGTGTTCACAAGATCACCAGGCCCCATCTGGAGGCTGGCAATGCTACCGTCCCTCCATTCCCTGTGGCTCATCTTTACAAAAATTTCCATGGGAAGAAAGTGCAAGAGTTGTTTAACTGACCTTGGTCCATACACAAGAGCATCATTTTTTTAGTCAGGCTGGGGAAAGCAGCCATGAGAATCACACTTGACTCTGTAATGTCCAAAATACCTTAAATCACTTGCATAATCCCAAGAGCTAGAAATAGACATCCTCAACCGGAGACTTTGGCCACAGCCCTCCAGTCAAGGGATCTAAGCAGGAGCTCAGTGGTCGCTGTGGCCCACAACCAGTGCTCTGTCCACCCAACTGAGTGTGTGCCGATTCCCACACAGTGTTTCGACAGAGAAGTGCAACTGTCGCAGGGAACAGCTCAGTTAAAGACTTGCTGAAACCTTCTCTTACACGCCGCCCACTCCTCCACCGCAATCCCTCTTCCTCAAAGGGTCAGAGAGTTAACCAGATGGTACAAACACAGCCCTTCACAGAGGCTGAGCGCTACCTAGGCATTACTGGTACTGGAGCAACTCAGCCATTTTACAGCTGCTCTCATTATTACGCCTGCCTCAACCTGAGAGCAATTTCCATTGCTGAGCAGAGAGAAAATCAACCTGCACACACACATGCATTAATAAAACGTGTCCGTGAAAAACAGCTGCCAATGTACACAGCCAGGACTTGCAGGGTTTCTGAACAGCTACTCACTCAAGCTATGCACCGTGCTGAACAACAACTACAGCATCTAGTGCAGAAATGCAACTGATCCCAGAGAGACCAGCAGGAGCCCTAGGGAAGAATTCTTTTTTTTGAGAAGGGCAGGGAATCCTGGAATGGGCTTGCCCTGAAAGAGGGGCCCAAGTTTAGGGAGGGGCTGTGGCTCAGGGGTTAAAGCATCTGCTTTGCATACAGAAGGTCCCAGGTTCAATCCTCGACATCTCCAGTTGAAAATACCAGACAGAGCCACTGGCAGTCTTAGTAGACCATACTGCGCTTGATCCACCAATGGTTTGATTCAGTATAAGGCAGCTTTATTATTAATTTATTTAGACGTTTATCCCACCCTCCCCATGAGTGAGCTCGGGGCGGATCACAACAATATACAACAATATAAACACTATACTTTAGCAGTTAAAACAGTTTTAAAAGAATGAATTAAAACAGGTAGCGCTATCAGTTAAAGTGCAATAGTCTCAGAAGCTGGAGCCACTAGGCCACTAAAGGTCTTTTCAATCTGGGCTCCATACAGATGAAGAACCTCAGCCACAGAAGCCAACTTGATTGGATGCCCACTGCCTCATCCAAAGGCCGGGCAGAACCGCTCCATTTTACAGGCCTTGTGGGACACTAGAGGGTCACGCAGGGCCCTGATCTCAACCGGGAGCATGTTCCTTTAGGCCAAGGCCAGGGCAGAGAATGCCCTGGCTCTAGTCGAAGCTAAGCAGGCATCCCTTGGGCCAGGGACAACCAGCAGATGTTGGTCGGCTGAGCACAAGGCTCATTGTGTTCTTTATCGCCTGTGAGTTTCCCAATGCAGCCGGCATATTCCCCCCCCCCTTATATTTGTACCCTACCTTTCCTCCAAGGAGATCTGATCAGCAACTGAGCCTCACAACCAGCCCACAAGGCCAAGTTAAACTAAGCAAGCACAACTTGCCTAAGGCCACAGTGTGATTTATAGCACAGGCGGGATCTGACCCTCTATCTCCCCTACCCGAACGCTAAGCTCTAGCCACTGCGTCAGGCTAAACAGACTGTTCTCTGCAACAAGTTCTTCTTCAAATCTCTTTACAGCTTCAATCAGTGGCCACCTGCTGCTTTGCGAAATGAGACAGCAGTGGCCATGTTCTCCTAAGCAAGAGGAAAACTGTGGCAGTTTGCTAAATGGTGGGAAAAGAATGCCTGTAGCGCTGCAAGCATTTACCAAGGCTAGACAAACCCCAGACAGCTAAACATTTGCTGTGAGCGTCAACGAACTTGAAACATTCTCTTAACGGTGTGCAGAGCTGGAGCCCATGACACGATGCCAGCTCCTCAAACTCTGAGGCAAAGACCTTGTCATTTCAATGCCACGCACGATGCCCAGCTAAGTGACATGATTCATACAATCAAAACACAGAAAGATACACCTGCATGGATGCCTGGCATACATTAGGCCACAGGATGGTACTTCAACATTTCTGTGTATGTGTACACCCGCCTGATAAACAACAGCAAGAACATGCAGACAACACTGAGCATTTGATGCCACCAACCTGCATGGAAGTCTGGCTTACGGAATGGGGGAGGGGATGGGTGACACACCCCGTGACACAGGCTTGTGCTCAACTAACGAGGTAGGCTCTTTCCACCATTTGTCTGCCTGTAGGCCTCTGCCACCAGGCGTGTGACAATCTGCTTCTCTTCGATAAGGGAATCCATGCCAGAAGATCAGATTGGCAGAAGAGTTGAATGGCACGGGGAGGGGGGGGGAAGAGTCAGAGAGTATGCACAGCACTATGAAACCCAATCTGTGACGCTGTCAGATTTCCAGCGGTCTTTATTTCCAACCAAGGCCGGGCTGTGAGCAGATGCTTTCCCCCCGTTTTTTTAAAAAAATAAAGGATAAGGGTAGACAGAAAAGGGAAGGAGCAGATTTTACGTGGAGGCCCCCCCCCCGATTCTGTTAATCCCAATGAAGATTACAAAAGTGTTATGAATGATTAGTGCCAGAGGAAGGGAGGCCATTCACACAAGAGACCAACAAGGCAGGAGCTTTATCTGAGGCACAATGCTTGGGAAGACAGAACATCTAAGCCGGATGAGAGACCCGCTTTAAACCAGCTCAAATGCACCCTTTGCCCCATCGTTTCACCTGTTGCTGTTTGAGTGACAGATCAAAACACAGTACAGGGCCTTCTGTAGACCAAGCTCCTGAAACTTCAATGTAATTCAAAACTTCACCCTTTCCTCTCTCACAAGCACACAGGCCAGAATTCCCCCTCTGCCTAACCCAGAGCGGGGCCTCTGGTGAGCCCACACAGCCATCGGCACAACACCACCTGCAGTCTGAACGGGGCCCTGCACGAGAGAGGAGGGCCCCTTTGAATGCTAGCAGGTGGGCTGGCGTGGCTCGCATTGATTAACTAATGACTGCGGTATATGAAGCCTGAAAGCTTGTATTAATAACTCAGTGCTGCACGCCTCCCATCTATCACCAAATTACTGGGGGATGCAAACACTGAATCTCAATATATACATCATTTCTCCTTGCAAGCCCCAGAGCAACATGCGCACAACTTGCAGATTTTTAATGAAGAGGCACCATTCTCTTCCCGGGTAGCTTGCACCCGCCAGAAGAGGCAGGAAAACACCCCCCAAAAAACTCAGAGCTCCCCTCGCCATCCATGGAACAAACTAGCGGGAACCAGCCCCATCCAAGCCCTCAACCGGCTCATCAACGGATAAGAGCTCTTGCTCTGCCAAATGGTGATGCAGCTGGCCATAAATCAAATGCCACCATAAATTTTGCTTTTTTTCCTGTCCAATACTGCAGAGCCATTTTTTTTTTAAAAAAAAAAATGGGAGTCAAATACAGAGGAGGGGATATGCCAGAGGAATGGAATACTTCAATGTTTCTTTGCTGCTACACACTCACCTTTCAGTTCCCTGCACACCACATTGATACAAACCCATTTTGCTACTGTTGCTTGCAAATGCTGCTGGTGCCCAAAACCCTGAATGCTTGCCATTGATGTGCATTTCTGCCAGGCTAAGCCAGATGGTGATGGCCAGGAAGCGGCAAATCCTTACTGTTTTTGTCCTTTATTTTAAAAGGACAAAAAAAAAAATCTGGAAGGGTGTGTGTGAAGACCACAGATGAGGGAAAGGGTTAAACGCTGATACACGGTTCACCTACTACACTCTTGGGATTGGACCAGAAACATCAACCAGATTTTCACTGTGAACTCAAAGCAATCACAAAGAGCACGGCCATGGCATGTTTTATGCTCCCCCCTCCTAAAAAAGAAAAAAAACAAACCCTGTCCCACTGGCCCTCATCACCATTAGTAGCACAAAGAAGTGGAGAAGATACACAAATGGTCCATGAGGTGCTGACCCTTCCCCTAGCTTCTCTGGCTGCTACACATGGGCTCAGCATTTCACCCCAGCTGACTCACGACACAACAGAAATACAGGCCTTTCATGTCATGCACCATCTTCCCTTTCGTTCTCCAGCTTCCTCAAACAGCCTTTTCCCAGTTCAGCTTAACTTCTCTACTCCTGTCCCGCCACACACCTCCAATCCTCTCTCAGGGTTCGGTTTCAAGCCCTGAATCCCAGGACGGCGTCTGACAGGTGGTTTTCTCAATCCTAAACAATCCTCAGGGATTAATATTTACTAGCTGGCGCAGCAAGCCAAAAAAGCCAAGGGAAGCCTGGAAAACACAATAAAAACCAGGACTGCAATATTTGATAGATGTAGAGGTGCCTCGGATCACAGGAGAGCAGACTGGGTTTTGACAAAACACACACGCTTTACTGTGTAAAAACTGAATATGCCTTCTCCCATAGCTGCAAACAGCTGATACCTTCTCAGAAGCTGGATTTCTCCCATTCTTAAATAAATAGTCTTTTCTTCTTCATATGCAAATCTGAACAATTAAAGTACATACAAATGATCAATGAACATCAAGTCTCTTCTAGAATCTGGCACGCTTAGGGCACTGTGTGTGGGGATCCAATAACCACAGGAGTTTCCGGAATACAGGAAGAGGACCCAGTTGTGGTGCACTGCTTGGTCACTTCTTCAGGAGGAAGGGGCCAAGCAGAGAACCACCTGGGCTCAGATGATACCTGCAAGGGCGCAAGAAAATCATTATAAGGGTAAGTTGATGGTTGAAGGCTTTGGAGCCCCTGTAGCAAGAAAAGGGATCATCATACAGAGAACTAAAGGCTGGGCAGAAGAACTTAAACCTTTGCCAGGTCTGCTTGTTATGAAAAGAGGAACCACAGGCCTAATGCCTAAACACAATTGCTTTGCATTCTCCAGTGTCTTCTGTGGCTCTGATGCAGCTACAAGAGGAGAAGAAGGAGAGATTGGATTTATACCCTGCCCTTCACTCGGAGTCTCAGAGCGGCTTACAAACTCCTTTCCCTTCCCCTCCCCACAACAGACACCCTGTGAGGGATGTGGGGCTGAGAGAGCTCTGAGAGAACTCTCCTTGAGAGAACAGCTCTGGCAGAACTCTGGTTTGCCCAAGGTCATCCAGCAGCTGCAAGTGGAGGAGTGGGGAATCAAACCTGGTTCTCCCAGATTAGTGTCCACACACTTAACCACTACACCAAACACCCCAACATCCAATTGTAATCTGCTCTGAGCCCCACGAACATGGGGGAGAGCAGAATAGAAATTGAAATAATAAACAAACAAACTTTACTGGCCCTCAGAGGAATTCTATGAAAGGGCAGATATTTCATTACTGAGGCCCTACACAACTTTGAAAGGTGATGCTTTAGTCTGACGTGAGCATAGATGCCAAACCTGTGGGTCACTGAGTAATACAATCAAAATGAGCCTGAACAAACAGACAACTTGCTCAGTTTCCCTCATCAGTTTGTTATCTTGCAGGGCTTCAATGTTTTAGCCTAGCTGTTTTAGATCACCCCAATTCTTTTTAATGATCTGTCTAAGGATCTGCACAATCTGATTCCCCCAAGCCAGATAATTTGTACGCTGATCTGCAAGAGCTGAGGTATAAAAACCCTTCTGTTCCTTTGTTCTAAGATGCACTAGGTTCAGCTGGGTTAACAGAGTTGTAAGGGATCAATGGCAACCTATCACAATCCTCTCCATCTCTCAGCCCAACCAAAGACGGAAGCAATGGCAGAGGGTGAGGGCACAGCAGAAACAATCCATGCAAAGCTAATGACTGGCAGGAGCTCGGAGGCAGGAGTACCTGGACTAGAAACTGAAGTCCTCCAGGAGTACTCTCAACTAGTGTTCCCTCTAAGCTGAGTTAGTGTGAGCTAGCTCACAGTTTTTTAGCCTCCGGCTCACACATTTTTGTCTTAGCTCAGAAAGGATGGCTCCAGAGCAAACTAATTTATGCAGTAGCCAAATTGCTCGCCCACACCTTTAATGCCAATTGCTCACAAAGTAGAATTTTTGCTCACAAGACTCCACAGCTTAGAGGCAGCATTACTCTCAACAATGGTTTGTCAAAAACACAAAACTGCAGTGGCACAGGATTGGCTCTCCGGGATCACCTGGTTCCTGGACTAACGGTGCCAGTGCTTCCTCCTCACAACAGCAACAGTGCTTGATCAGGATCAAACCTCCAGTATCTGAGAGGTGTCAGATGCAGGGAAGCCAATGCATAGTCTGCAGAAGGTAGCAGGGCATTTCCCTGTGGTGGGGGGACTAGACCTTGGCTCTCCTCACCACAGCCATTGCACCTGACCTCACATGAAGAAAAGGGGGCTTCATAGCCCCCTTTCTCTAAGGAACTCCCAGACTGTTTCTCTGGGGAGCCCTCATCTTTGCTCGATGCTTGCAGATTTTGCAGTGCAGGGAAAAAAACCTTCCTCACAAGCGGGCCCTGAGGAAGTTGGGCAAGCATGAGTCCCCATCTCCATAGCTCTGGGACTCATCCTGGACTGGTGCCCTTCTTGCCCAGATACCACGGTGATAAGAAGCTGCTGCTCTGGCAACCGACCCTTTGCTCCCTGTGCCTGCAAGTGCACCAGTGGTGTGGAGCCTACTTGCTTGCTCACTTCATTTTTCCTCTGGCCCCTTAATCCTCCAAAAGACTCACTTCCAGGATCTTTTAAGATGTAGCTGGGGTCCAGTAACAGAGGCATTATACCACTTCTCCTGTTCTGGTCAGACAAGCAATACTGCCATAACTCTGACCACCTTGAGCAGAATCGACACGGCTAACGCTTGTAATAACGAAAAACTTTGAAAGATCAAAGGGTTCGCAAAAAAGGTAAAGGTTCCCTTGCTTGAAAGCCAGTCGAATCCGACTCTAGGGTTGCGGTGCTCATCTCCATTTCAAAGCCGAAGAGCCAGCGCTGTCCAAAGACGTTTCCGTGGTCATGTGGCCGGCATGACTAAACACCAAGACGCACAGAACGCTGTTACCTTCCCACTGAAGTGGTACCTATTTATCTACTTGCAATTTCTTGCTTTCGAACTGCTAGGTTGGCAGGAGCTGGAACTAGAGACGGGAGCTCACTCCATCATGCGGCACTCAGGTCTCGAACTGCTGAACTACCAACCTTCCAGTCTGCAGTTCAGCGTCTTAACCACTTGAGCCACCGCAGCTCCACAATACTGCCATAACTCTGACCACCTTGAGCAGAATGAAAAACTTTGAAAGATCAAAGGGTTCACAAAAGCCACACACAAATACTTGAACAAATGGGAGGGGCTGTTTTTGTTGGTTTGTTTAAATAGCATCCAGCTTTCAAGCAATGTGATTTGGCAAATGCGGCATTTTAAGCTTTGTATACAAGTGCGTAACGTAATTATATATAATATGCCTAATTGATACAGCACACACCTCCCACCACAACAGGCTCAATATGGGATGTGGAACAGGACTGAAATCAGAGGTTGAGGGCAGGCTGGGAAAAGGTGGTAATTAGAACAAGGAATGTGAAAAGCAAATATGTTAATTAGAGAGGCATGCAATGTAACAGGCTCAATTTGGTAGCAGCAACCCATCAGGGAGGCTGGAAGACGGAATTATTTGGAAGCACACAAAGTTTCTGCGATTCAGTTTCTGAAACCGGCTGCTCTCCTCCCAAGCAGTGGATAACCTGCCCCATATATTCAGACTCTAGGGCCAGGAGAGGGCAGACAAAGAAAAGGCATGTTGATTTCACTCATATAGCAGCAGTACAGGTTTCTGGGCCTTTGGGACTCACTCCACTGGCCACAGGGATCTGATGCTCTACTAGTGAGCTAGCCAGACCTAGATGTGCACATGGGGAAGTCAGACGTTTCCCTGCGTGCATGGTAGTTCTTCGCCTTTCAACAGGATAATCTCTCAGGATTTAGGAGCAGCCAACCATAACCCTGCCCTGCTCCTCTAGTTTTCAGCAGGGCAAGACCAGCTTGCAGAGTACAAGCCATATAGGGCAAAGGGAAGTTGGCACAATCCACAGCACTCCCCCCCACCTGTGTGTAAGCACCTCTGGAGGCACACTGCCATTGAAAGAAGAGACAATGCCCCTCTGCCCATAAACTAAGTGCAGACATGTCAACAGTGCTGCAAAGCAGAATTCCCTACTAGACTAAGACGAAATCTTGTGGTGCTATCCAAAATAAGGTGGTGGTAGTGAAGAACTGACTTTCTGAATCAAAACTAAGACCTAGCTTCACCAGCATCTCACAATGGCCAACAAGATATCTCCGAAAGGCCTTCAAAGCTGCCTCCTTCTGTCTCCTAACAGCTGGTATTTGGAAGAGGACAGCCTCTGAACACGAAGAGCCCATCTAGCTATCACAGCTGTTGACTGACTTCTCCATGAATGTGTCTAATGCCTTCCAAAACCACCTAAGCTAGTGGCCGCCGCCACCTCTTGTGTGAGTGAACTCCATACATTAATAATGCATTTATCGGTGCCTGAGCCAATTACATTCAAACATGCACATTACCAAATCCTCTGCATCACTGCTTTTTGAGATACTGAACATATTAGGCTGCTTTATACCAAGTCAGACCACTGGTCTAACTAGGTCAGTATTGTCTACTCTGACTAGCAGGAGCTCCCCAGGTAGAGACTTTCACATCACCTACTACCTAACTCTTCCAACTGGAGGCGCCGGGGAACTGGACCTGGGACCTTCTGCCTCCAAACCAAGATGCTCAGCTACTGAGTCACATTGTTTGCCAGAAAATCAGTCTATTTCTTTTCACTCTTTATTACAGTAACATCATCACTAACATCATCACTAACCTCTCTATTAAAGAACAACAAGTGTGAACCTAATTCAGAAGCCCCTAGGACTGGATCGATTGATGTGTGGGTTGATTAACCTGATTACAACTTGCAGCTCTATAAAAACCTCTATAATTTAAGGGAAAAAAGACATTACATAAGCAAGGGTTTGCTGCAAACGGGCTGTTTTAAAGGCACGGGAGGGCCCTCGCGTATAAGAACAGGGCAACATCTCAGCGCAAAAAAATGTTTCCTGCCAACAGCCGTAATGCCGGCGCATCGCTTCGGTTATTGTGCAACATGGCCTCCGAGCCGGTGGACTCTGTTAACTGCCTTTGCTCCTGCTCCCAGGAGAGCTCTCTGAGATGATCACTACCAGGGCCGAAGAGTCTATAAAAAGGATGGAGGGAGTTGGGAAAATTCCATGGAGGTAGGGCTAGGAAAATGGGGAGTCACGGAATCATCATTAAGAGCAATTTCTGACAAAAAGCCGCCAGCTGTTAGCAGGCCGTCTTTCTGGAAAGCCAAGGGCTCCCCCTACCAGCCCAAGAGTCCTAATTGCAGCAGCAAGAGAGAAGAATAACAGCGAGGTGATAGTCCTGTTGGTCCTACGGAAATAAGAGACGTCATTACATTTTTATCCTGATCTTCCTCCTAATAGTTCCGCATGGTGTAGTATGCAAGGTTCTCCCCTCTCCATTTTGCTCTCACCGTGACCCTGTGAGATAAGCTGGCTGAGAGTGCATTACTGGCCCCAAGTCACCAAACGAGTTTCATGGCTGGGCGAGGTTTTGAATTGGGATCTCCTAGTTTTTGCCTGGCTTTCTTGCCAATACTGCACACACTGGTTCTTGATCAGTATGATGAACAAGATGGTATCTTAGAGACAGCTGGCATCAGCCTTCCGTTTTCACTCAATGGGCAAAATGAACACAGAGAGAGTCTCCGTTCCACCCAACGGTATGCCACTTTTCAAACATTTAGTCAACAACAATGCTACGAATATCGATGCTATTTTTTAAATCAACACAACACACAAATTATACCAAGCTGGAGACAATGTACACCCTTTGAATGAGATGGACAAAGTTTACCCTCTTAAGAGGGGCCTGGAACTGGTGGCTGGAAATCCTACAAAGCACAAGCTACTACAAAGAAAGCCCTGGAAGAGAACTTTTGACTCCCTGGGCGGTGGGACCTTCAACAGGGCCTCGGTTCTCAGGGAAATTCTTACAGGAGAAGGGATTTCAAGTTTTTCACAGCCCGTGGCCTATGTATGAATGTATGTGGGGCTCTTACACAGAGTCTTTGCATGCAGCTCCAGCCATACCACACTCTGAACAAGAGACGTTTCCAAACTGTTATGGAGAGCAGCCCTACAGTAAAAGGTACCACAGCAGTCTAGCCAGTAAGTTATCATAAAACATAAAGGCAAGGCACTGTTTATCCAGGAAGGGGCACAGTTGGTGTATTAGCAGAACCTTTTAAAAAGCAATCCTGGCAACAGCCATCCAGCAACGAAGTGGGATCCTGGAGCAATCCCTGACAGAAACCCTTATCCTTCTAGGGAACCTTCGCTAAGACACGCAAGTTACAGAGTCCTAAATCTCCCTGCCTCCTGCCATAATCAACGTTAGCTACATTGAATTTTTTTTATCCATTCCTTTACTAACTCATTTTTATTTATTTTATTTATTACTTCAACTTCTACCCCACCCTCCCTGCCAAGGCAGGCTCAGGGCGGCTTACACAAAACCAATAAAACAATGTACATCTCAATATAAAATACATAATAGACAATTTAAAACCATTGATATGTCACAGGCGGTACAGATACAATAAAGTGCATTTAAGAACACGTTCAGCAGTGCATCCACTCTAGGTGGCTTAGGTTGGAAATAAAATCGGCCCGGGGCGTGGCTGATAAGGTGCAGCTCCTGTCGAAATGCCTGCTGGAAGAGCTCCGTTTTCACGGCCCTGCAGAAGCTGAACTGTGAAAGGTCCCGCGGGGCCCTGATCTCACCTGGGAGCTCATTCCAACAAGTTGGAGCCGCCACAGAGAATGCCCTGGTCCTGGCTGATATCAGCCTGGTGTCCTTCAGGCCAGGGAGGGCCAGACGGTTTTGTGCCCCTGATTGCAGTGCTCTCTGGGGAACATGTGGGGAAAGGCAGTCCCTCAGGTATGCAGGTCCTGGACCATAAAGGGCTTTAAAGGTCAAAAACAGCACCTTGAAGCGAGTCCGGTATGCTATTGGCAGCCAGTGCAATGACTTTAGCACAGGCCGAATGTGCTCCCATCAACAGCCTGGCCGCCGCATTTTGCACGAGCTGCAGCTTCTGGAGTTGTACAAAGGGCAGGACCATGTACAGAGCACTGCAGTAGTCCAACCTTGAGGTGACCATTGCGTGTAACACTGTAGCCAGATCATTCCATTCGAGGATGCCTGATCAGCCGGAGGTGGTAAAAGGCTGCCTTGGCAGTGGCTGCTACCTGGGCCTCCATTGTTAGGGAAGCATCCAGGAGCACTCCCAAGCTCCTGACCCTCGGCGCTGACACCAGCGGTGCCCCATCGAAGGCTGGTAGTGGGATCCCTACCCCCGATCCGCTCCGATTCATGCACAGGACCACCACTTTAACTCATCCATTCCTTTTCTACCTCCAGGTAAACATACCAGGACTTAATTGCTATATCTGCATAAAGGAGCATATAACATATGAACATAAGGAGAGCCCCCTGCTGGATCAGACCAGTGGTCCATTTAGTCCAGCATCCCGTC
Organism: Gekko japonicus; assembly: GCF_001447785.1. Classification (NCBI taxonomy): domain Eukaryota; kingdom Metazoa; phylum Chordata; class Lepidosauria; order Squamata; family Gekkonidae; genus Gekko; species Gekko japonicus. The sequence goes on along the minus strand of NW_015168668.1, from coordinate 527,463 downwards.
TCACACAGTGGCCAACCAGTTCTTCTGGAGGGCCAGCAACAGGGCAGAGAGGCCAAGGCCTTCCCCAATGTGGCCTCCTGGCTCTGAGATTCAGAGGATTAGTGCCTCTGAATGTGAAGGTTCCCCTCAGCCACCAGGGCTATCCACCATGAATCTATCTAATCCCCTTTTAAAGCTGTTTATTCCTGTGGCCACAACTACATCCTCTGGCAGGAAATTCCACATTTTAATCACTCTCTGTGTAAAGTAGTAGTAATAAGAATATGTATCAGCGATCCCTACCAGTCCGGCTTTCGCCCAGGTCATGGGACGGAGACGGTGTTGGTCGCTCTGACTGACGATCTCCGTAGGCATCTGGATCGGGATGGTGTGGCAGCACTGGTGTTGCTAGATCTGTCGGCCACGTTCGACACGGTTGACCACCAGCTGCTGGCCCACCGCCTCGCCGACACAGGGATTCAGGGGCTTGCCCTTCAATGGTTCGCCTCTTTTCTCCAAGGTCGGGGACAAAGGGTGGCAATAGGGGACCAGCAGTCCCAGAGACATCCCCTGGAGCGTGGGGTGCCTCAGGGGGCTGTGCTGTCTCCGATGTTGTTTAACATCTACATGTGCCCCCTTGCCCAGATTGCCCGGAGTTGTGGGCTTGGGTGCTATCAATATGCAGATGACACCCAGCTCTATCTGATGCTGGGCGGCCGGTCGGACTCTGCCCCGGATGACCTGCATCGGGCGTTACAGGCTGTGGCTGGGTGGGTCAGACTGAGCCGGTTGAAACTAAACCCAGCAAAGACGGAGGTCCTGGGCCTGAGTCGGATCGGCTCAGGGTTGGGGCTCCCTCTCCCGACCTTTGATGGGGTGCCTTTGGTACCAGCATCGGAGGTTAGGAGTTTGGGTGTGCGCCTGGACTCCTCTTTAACGATGGAGGCCCAGGTGGCAGCCACTGCCAGGGCGGCCTTTTATCATCTTCGGCTGGCCCGGCAGTTGGTCTCCTACCTTAGCCGTGAGGACCTGGCCACAGTGATCCATGTGACGGTTACCTCAAGGCTAGTCTACTGTAACGCTCTCTACATGGGGCTGCCTTTGTCGCAAATCCGGAAGCTACAGCTGGTGCAGAAAGCTGCAGACAGTTTGTTGATGGGTCTCTCAAGGAGGGACCACATTCAGCCTGTGCTGAAAGTGCTGCACTGGCTGCCAATAGCGTACCAAATTCGCTTCAAAGTGCTGGTTCTTACCTTTAAAGCCCTTTATGGCCAGGGTCCAGCCTACCTGAGGGGCCGCCTTTCTCCATATGTTTCCCCAAGGGCACTACGGTCGGGAGGTCGTCATCTCCTGGAAATTCCAGTCCCCAAGGATATTAAATTTGTGGTGACCAGAGCCAGGGCATTTTCGGTGGCGGCTCCTACCTGGTGGAAGGAGCTCCCGGAGAAGATCCGGGCCCTGCGGGATCTTTCTCAGTTCCACAGGGCCTGCAAGACGGAGCTCTTCCGCCAGGCTTTTGAGTAGGAGCCGCCACCACTATTACTCCATCATTGCCATCTATGCACCGTCACACCATCACCACAACTATCTGGCCCCTTTGGGGGTGCGAGGTGCCCCTGGCAGGAAAAGGATGATAGATTTCGGGAAAGTTACCGTTGGGTTTAAGATCTACCCCATCTTGTGACAAATGGGGCACTGTGATTTTGTTACTGTATTTTACTGTTTTATATTATGTGCTTTTATTGTTTTAATCTTGGCACTTTGTGCCCTTGTTAGCCGCCCTCAGCCTTCGGGGTAGGGCGGGGTACAAATCTAAAGATAAATAAAATAAAAAATAAATATGGGTAACACTTTACCCCATACTCCTTGCTGACCTCTTCACGTGATTTTATCGAGACATTACATAGCACAGAGGGAACAGAATGCAGCCCTGAACACCTCCACAGCATAACATCTGACAGAAACTTCCCTGAGGAAAGAGGAAGGGTACTCATATGCTGGCTCCAGGCCACTAATCCCCCTACTACAACTCCGTGCTGCCCAAATAAGTGTGGATCGAGCATCAACTGCACCAAGCACCCATAACCTTAAAACACACCTAAATTACAAATAAATAAAACAAGGATTTAGCTGCTTTGGATTCTGATTCAACGGCTGAATGTAGATATCATTACTTCCAAGGGACTCTGAAACCATGGCAACAAGGCACCGAAGGCTCCAGCCACAGAGAAGATACAACAGTCCTCACAGAGCTCTAAACAGTTCAGCAGAACCACAGCGTGCGAACATAATGGTAGTAGAAGCACAAAAATGGTTTGCTGGCAACCACTGCTATTAAACAGGCTTTTTCATGGTGTTTGCCTGACCAGCTACAAGATTTCCTCCATCTACCTTATTGTTTTTACTTCCCCAGTAATCCAGGGAGAGGCCCAGGTTAAAGCAAAGAGGAGTGAGTACCTAGGAGCCTACTACTCTACTATGGAAAACCCCTGAAGACCCAACAGGACAGCAGGCCAAGTCAATCAAAAAATCTCCTGTGACACACTGGGAGCCATCTGGAGCCGTCAGGGATGGACTGACCTAACTGTCTGACCACCAGTGATGCATCCATATTCATCTGGAACTGGTTTCAGTTAAACCACTGGGTCTGTGTCTTCCTACTGGCAACGGTCCCTGCCCCACTGGGGAGATACAGGACCAGCATTAACAAAGCAAACTGTTGAATCCAGCCATCACCAAGCGGAGAACAGTCTGTGACCAAAGAGCCACCACAGGCTTCCAGGCTACAATTCCCCCTTCCAAGTGGAGAAAATCCAGATGGGCCCTGCAACCTGTCAGGCCAGAACCACAGCCCCATGATGGTCATGGCAGTCAAGGTCCTCAGCCGCGTGGCAGGGGGGAGCAAGCCCCAGCACAGAGACCGAAACCACTGAAGCCTGTGACGCCAGAGCTTAAGACTTCACTGCTTTTGTTGGGAGCAGGGCAGGCTGCGGATCAGAGAATTCCTAATCCTCCCCTACCTGGAGAAGGAGACGCCCTGACCTGGATGGCCCGGGCTAGCCCAATCTTCTCAGATCCCAGAAGCTAAGCGGGGTTGGCCCTGCTTAGGACTCGGAAGGAAAACCACCAAGGTAGTCTAGAGGTACTTCTATTCATCTCTTCCTTGAAAACCCTACAGGGTTGCTGTAAGTCAGCTGTGATTTGATGACACGTTCCACCACCACCAGAGAAAGAGACAGAGGCTCAGATCCGAAGTAGCAAGAGGAAAGCAACTTCCCCACCTCCTTCCTCTCGGTGCAGACGCCCACCCCCCCACCCCCTATGTTCCCTGAAATCCTGCTGCTTCCTATCAGGGGACCTGAAGGAACACAGCAGAGGGTAAGCTGGAAGTTGACAGGAAAAGAGGAAAGAACAAACAAGGGTCACTGTCCCCATTTCTGGAAAAAGGCCATTCTTGTCAACCAAGCTGCTGTTGCTGCATCAAGAAAACGGCCCCACGAGATCCAAGCCAGCATGCTTAAGGACCGCAGCAACTCCATCCCACTGCCTGCAAAAGCCTGTGCTGCTCCTGTACAGAAGCACCTGGCTGGAAGCACCAGAACCAACATTGGGCCCTGGCTGCATCCTGCAAGGCTGACCGAGGTTTCTCCTTTCAAGTCATGCGTAGTGGCTGCAGGGACGCAGACGGGCTGCTTGGCAAGAAAGGGAGGCTTGCATGTTAGGATGACAGACAGATGCAAAGAAAGAGAAAGCGAGGGCTGTTTCCACTCACCAGCCCTAAAGTTAGTATTTTAACTTCCCACATCCGTAAATCAAGTCAGCATCATAATCTGAAGATACACTGTTCGGCTTTCCATATCACGTGAGCGCCATTCACCAGTGGCACGTTTCAGACATTCTTAACAGCAAATGCAGATTCAAGCTGCCGGTTTTTTTAGATTGCTGGCCTGCAGACGGGGACTTGTTCAGTCTACTCTGACATATTCGGGCTGCTTTCATAAACAATAAAAGAGGAGGTATTCTGAAACTGGAGTCACAATTTCTCAACAGCTGGGTCATTGATACAGAGCAGCAGACAAAGTAAACTTAATCCACTCAAAAGCGCCAAGCTTCAGCTGATGAGACAATTGTGTCTGCAGTGCAGGACCTGCAGCGGGCTATTCACACGTGCAAGTTGCTACTTCCTGGCACTTTCACTCAGTAACACAGATGTGGGTTCCTATCAGCTTCAGAACTACAGCTTTAGTCTGCGTGGGCAGGAACCCTCTTGTCTTTGCTTTATCTTTTCAAAACCCTACTGAAACTAAGCAACTGGATCCACTGTGGACAATCATTCCCTCCTCTCTTCACTTAAATTGCATTCCTTGTGCCTGCTAAGTCTCCTTTATCATCAAGCCCCACTGGTCTCATCAGTGAGTGGGGTCAGCTTACAGGAATCTCATTAATGAATGCAGATCAACGCTGCAACATCTTTGCAGGAAGATCTGGCTGTCCTTGGCAAAGACGTTGCTGCCTGCTGCCCACACTTACCCGGGGAAGCGTGCATGGAGCCGCTTTAGAGCAAAAAAGAAAAATCAATCTCAGGAGGCCAGTTTCGAGTCAGAAATCCCAAGTCCTCCTGCATTGGCCAGAAGAGGTTTCAACTAATCTCCGTTAATAAATCTGTGCCCAGAACGCTCAACTGCTTCTGGCCTTAATACAAAAGCAACATCTGCTAGAGTGGTCTACTGATTACAGAGCCCCCATCAGGAAGCAGGATTAGTCTTCTCTTATCAAAAGTGTGCGCGCTCAGAGGGTATTCTCAGACATCCCTTTAAAGCTGGACTAAGTCGTGCTGAAGCCAGCCAAGTATTAACATTGCATTTACGAGCGGGCTCCCGCTCTGCTTTCACCTGGCAGTTCCAAGCAGACGCAATTAATCCTACCCTTCCAAAGAATATATTCTACCCAACAGAACAATTTATTGCACAGATCATAAATAATGGGTGAACTTTCACAAGAGCAACAGTGCCGAAGAAGGCAAAGAGCCCATTTACAGAATGTTAGAGGAGAAAGGAGTCTGACGGAGACAGTCCGAAGCGAAGTGCAAGGAGCCAGGAGGCACAGCAAGCCAAGGCAGGACACCATCCCCAGCCACAGGCCAAGAGCACAGATTCAAAGCTCGTTTCATGCCATTGCTGTCATGCCCTGCTTGGGGGATTCCAGAAACACCTGGCTGGCCACTGCTGGAAACAGAATACTGGACCATAGTGGCCTCTGGGGCTTTTCCTACCGAGGAAATGACTAACTGCAGCTACCAGCCAGCACAGCCAAACAAAACCTCCATGCACAGAGGCAGTCTACCTCTGAATGACAAATGGAGAGCCAGCGTGGTGTAGTGGTTAAAATGTTGGACTAGGCTCTCGGAGATACAGGTTCGAATCCCCACTTGTGCCGTGGAAGCTGACTGGGTGACCTTGGGACAGCCATGCACTCTCAAGCCTAACCTACCTCACAGGGTTGTTGTGAGGATAAAATGGAGGAGATGAGAATGATGTAAGCCGCTTTGGGTCCCCATTGGGGTGAAAGGCAGGACATAAATAAAGAAAAAAATATGGGAACCATGCACCGCTTTCGTACCCGGCTTAGGCTCATGGGCTTCCCTGGAAGCACCTTGCTCATAGCCATCAGAATGCTGACCTCGGTGGACTTTGGACCGATACAGCAAAGCAAGTCTTGTGTTCTCATGCTACAGCTCCAAAAGAAGGAGTTCTCAAAGAAATTTGAGCATTCTTTACAAAATTACGGTTCTTAGGACTGTGGAGTGAGGTAGGAAATTGAACAGGACTAAACCAAACCACCTAAAGCTGAAGCCTTTTAAGCTTCAGTGTGTCCTTGGCAGAGTTCTGCTTCACAACAAAGATGTGGTCCATCAACTCAGGGGATTAGGCAATCTTGCCAGTGGAATCGCCAGCAACACAGAGAGACTTTGTATTTTTGATGGATTATAAAAAGAGCTGCCAACATATCTCCTTTTTGCTTGTTCCCAGCCTTCTGGGTATTAATGGAGAAGAGGACTGAGGAGGGGAAATGCCATTAACTGTTTAAAAACTGCTGGAGAGGGGGACATCTGTTGGAATAAAAAGGAGTACACAGTGAGGAATATGGGAAAGGAATGACACACCCTTTTAAGTATACACAGTGTGCGCACTGAACACAATTTCCAGTACTGAACTTTGGAGAAATGTATGTGAGAAGCAAGTACTAATTCCATAGATACTCATCTAACTTTACTGGAAACAGAACCAGAGGTCATTTCGGGGGGGAACGCGGGGGAACACAGTTCCCCCGGGTGAGGTGCAGGGGGGCGGGGCACATGACGAAGCCCCGCCCCCTGCTTCCGGCCGCCCCGCTTCCGGACGTCATTCAGCCAGGAGGAGGCAGGAGAAGAGGGAGGGTAAGTTGCTTCCTCCCTGCCTCTCCCCACCCCTGCCTGCCTGGGGCCAGGGAGGGCCTTGGCAGGGCTTCCTCGCACTCCCGCTGGCCTTGCAGGTCCACCGCTGGGCCCCTGATGTCAGGGGGTGTGGCATATGCTAATGAGTTATGCTAATGAGTTCCCCTAGCTCTTTTTCTACGAAATGACCCCTGAACAGAACAGATCACTCCCAGCTTCTCTCTTTGTAAAACTTTGCAAGTAACAAAAAGGAAAACGAAATGGAGGGGAAACGCCTAACTCTTTCTCCATTGAACACCTGTTTTCAAATCCACTTACTCCTTAAAAAAGGGCATCACCAGATTCAAAGCACTCTCACTAGCTCCAATTGCATGCTAAAACAAACAGGTTGAAATACAATGTTGATCCAAAGGAAGGGGGGGGGAGGGAGAATATCTAACTGTGACATGGGCACCACCTAGTGGAGGCCAGGAAGCAATGAAGAATTTTAAAGCAACTACTGTTATTTACTTAAAAGGAAGATGACCCTGAATGTACGACAACCACCTTTAAAATGTTATACGCGCTAAATAATCATTATTCAACTGTAACTTCTATAAAACTAAGACCACCCCCTCCTTTTATCATGCATCTGTGGGGGGGAAAACACATCTTGCTTTTGAGTATATATACTGTATGGCTTTTTGAGTCTAAGAGACAGAGAGTGTACAATGAATTGTTGGTAAATCCTTTAACGAAGATGTCAGGTGGAGAGGTAAATTATCTTTAACACAGATTGGTATGCCTCGGAAATAAAAAAATGTCCCTGGAAGAGACCTTTGTGGCTAAGAACAAAAGATCCTGAGGCTAAGGGGCAGAAACGACATCATGACCGTGGCTGGACTCATGGGGACCTCCTCGTTTCTCATTTCCGCATTGCAAAACAGCCCTATAACTTATTCCACACTGCTGAGAAATGGAGAACTCATGTCACTGTGCCCTGGCAGACAACCGTTCCAGTGTGACAGTTAAACTTTCATCTGCATTCAAATGTCAGTATTTATAAAGCACACCAAGATCCCAAGGAGAGCACTCGCTTAGGGGGATGTGAAGCTACTAAGCACTAAAGCACAGCAGAGAATGCCTCCAAGCACAAAGGCAGGATTGTCCCTTGCTGGGTCCTTTCCCAGATCTGTAACTGGAGGCAGGCACACACCACTACTTACCAATAACAAGATCCCTTCCCAACTAAGCCACATAAGAAGCAACATCTTCTTTGACAAGGAAGGGCTGCCTGTTTCTTCACTCTGGAGCACACTTGGGCCCTCTCACAAGACTCATGATGTGCTGGGAATGGGTGTGGCAAAGTCACCCTCCCATCTTGCAAACCACTGAGCAACTGCAAGCTGTGCTTGCCAAAAACAGCACCAGTTTCTTGGGTAGAAGAGGGGAGGCAGAATGGATGTCCCCCTACACCTCCATTCACCAAAGAAGCTTTTGGCAACACACCTCCCATACGAGACTACATATTTTTACATTTGCTCCAGTTATTTTGTTCACCGTGCAGCAACAACTTAGGTGAGATGCAGCCTTTTGCCTTTCCACTTGCAATATTTGCAGGGAGATTACCCAAATTCCAACCTTGGCCACTGGTTCCAAACCCCCTCCCCCCACTAGCTGAAGCTGTCACTTAAAGGCCTGCCTCTAAAGAGAAGCAGCCCAAACCATGAGAGGGGAAAGTTAAGTGAAATACAGAAGGGGGGGGGGACACCACTAAAAACTAGAATGCATTCAAGTATCCTGTAGGAAAGCTCAGGACATCTATGCCATGATTGCATTTTTGTTACAGAAAATGCTATAAGCAAACTGGTGTCAGACATAAGAACATCAGAAGAGCCCTGCTGGATCAGACCAGTGGTTCATCTAGTCCAGCATCTGGTCTCATACAGTGGCCAAACAGTCCCTCTAGACAGCCAACAACAGGGAAGAGAGGCCAAGACCTTTGTATAAACATCAGCACTGCTGGATCAGACCAGTGGCCCACCTAGTCCAGCATCCAGTCTCACACAGTGACCAACCAGTTCCTCTGGAGGGCCAGCAACAGGGCAGAGAGGCCAAGACCTTTGTATAAACATCAGAAAAGCCCTGCTGGATCAGACCAGTGGTCCCTCTAGTCCGGCATCCTGTCTCAAACAGGGGCCAACCAGTTCCTCTGGATGGCCAGCAACAGGGAAGAGAGGCTGAGGCCTTCCCCTGATGTTGCTTCCTAGCTCTGGGCTAGTAGCCATTGATAGACCTATCCTCCATGAATCTGCCTAACCCCCTACAGGGACAGAAGGGTGCAGGCAGTTTATGGGGGCAGTGTAAAGGAAGTCAAGCAAAAGCTAACTTAGGTCCCGGTCACACAGCGAATTTGCCGCAGGAGAGCCACAGGTGGTGGGCAGATTATCGGGACACGATCACACCGCAACATCTGGCAAGTGGAGCGCACCCGTGGCCAACCCATGGCATACCGCCAAAAAAGCACAATAAAAAAACAGTACCTCGTATGTAGTGGCAAACAGTTTGCCACGGGCTGCCTCCGGACTCCTGCGGTGTGATCGCGCCGGCCCCTCGTTAATGCGCAGGTGGGGAGGACAGGACCCGTGGTTTGCCGCCGACGCATCGGATCACGTTCTGACGGCTCTAATTGCACCGGAGCAATTAGCCACGCCTCCCCCCCCGCGTTATCCAGTCCGTGTGACCGGGGCCTTAAGCATATTCTTTAGACCAGGAAAGCATCCCAAAGCACAGTGTATTACTCCATCCACAGCCATTTCCCTGTAGGCACTTTTCAGTAATGCACCTGTTTTCCAGATGCTTTTTTATGTGGGGTGTGTGTGTGTGTGTGTGTGTGTGAACTGTATAACATGTTGCCACAGGATGTGGGTTTTTCAGGTACCAAAGAAGGCCCCGGGGGACTGCTGACACATGCTCACATTTGGATGCGCAAAGGAATTCAGGCTGGCTGTTGAACGGGGGCCGGCGGCGAAATTTACCAACATATTTTCTTTCATTTTCATTGAACTGCATGATTCTAGTTCACCAGGTCTCTTTCTGAGCCTGCCTTAGCTTTTGGTTCAACTTACATTTTAGTGACTCAAAGTCTGAGTTTCCTTGGCCCAAAGTGTACAACACGTCCAGAACTGGGTGGCGCAAGGTGGGTGAAAAGAAGTCAGGCTGAGACACTGTGAACGACCCTGCTTCGGACGAGCCTGCTTTGTGGCCCTTCCCAGCGCTAAGCACTCACCAAGATTTGGGCTCCCCAAAATGCAGGTAATTGATGCTGTAGAGATCCATGTCCTCTGTATGCCATGCAAAGGTGGTCTTCCACATCCCGAAATAAAGGTAGGGGGTGTTCACTCCTTCAATGATAATGCCACACTGATGTTCCACCATGTCTAGAAGGGTGTTCAGATTTCCAATATTCCACTGCTCCACATCCTGCATGACACGAAGCATTCACTTAACACCAGGGCAAAAGAAGCCATTATTTTGCCACAGAAAAAGAGGCCATAAGTACCTTCTCTCTATGAGGCCAGGGATCCAGCCTACACGAAACATACACGGTAGTTTCATTCAGTCACAACAGGGTTCCCTAATATGATGCCTATGCGTGCTCACAAAGTGTTCTTAGAAAGCGGGTGGGGACCGGTGGAGCTTTTTAAATTTGACGTTTGTGGTATAATGCTGACAGCAGTTTTACATGAAGTATTTTACCTGTGCAAATAGCAGAATGATATTCTAAAAACACAGTGGGACTTCCTTCTGACAAAATACAATAGGTCAGCATGGCTAAAATGCTTAATGCGCCCAACTGGAACTTCCGCTGAAGTCATCAGTTTTCCAATTTGAACACATTTTATAATGCAGGTGGGAAGCTGATAACAACATCCCTACACATTGAATTCGGACAAATTTTCAACTATCATTTTTGTTCTTATCAAAACCCCATCCAAAATCTCTCACTTTCCACATCACAACGAAGTTTGAGTCCAATGGCACCTTTAAGACAACAAAATTTCATTCAGTGTGTGGAATGAGCTCTCGCCAGCCCGTCAGCCCTGACTGTCATAGTCACGATGAACAGTGCAGGCTTGAAAAGTCTAGGCTCACATGAGAGAAGGGCTCATCTAGAGCAGAGAAGAAGCCAAGAGAAGCGTTTTTTCCTTTTGCCTAAGAGTGTCAGATGCCTGTAAGATGAAGACAGATACTGCCAGATGAGGATTTCTCGGCAAGCTCAGTATCTACAATTATTGTGTATATGCAAGAAAGTATTTTTAAACAGTACGTAAATTTTAAAAGGCATTCCGTTCAACAGAGCTTCTGCCCGGAATGCTAAAGGACTCCTATTGGACATATGCACATCCACCTCACTCCCTGACATTTTGGGGCTGACAACTCCCGCAGCAGCCATTTTGTGGTTGTGCCCACTACCTCCGTCCAGAATTCCAAAGGCGCCCACAGGCTAAAAAAGGCCAGGGGCTCTGATTCTAGGAGAGGCTCTTCCAGTTAAAATCACATTTCAAACTAGCTTCAGCATATAGCACAAATATGATACAAGTTATTTTCTAGAAGTCAGCCATTGTTACTTACCGAATCATAGAGAGAACCGCTAATATCAGCTCCATAAATAGGGGACACAAAAGTCAGATTCTTCCAGTATTTGCGTTCCAGGTCATCAAAATCTTGATGCCGGGGTGTACAGTACCTGGTAAGGAAAATGGCATATAGGTGAGAAAAGCTGCAAAACCTGCCCAACACAGGCATGTTCAGAGACCCAAGAGCCACCTTTTCTTGGCCTAGTCTACCTGACAGTGCAGTCAGGAAGCTAAAATGAAGAGAGGGGAGGGAATGTACAGGTTCCTGGAAGGATTGCAGGATAAAATAATAGAACTTAGTTCAGCAGTCCCAGCATTCCTAAACGTCACTGCTAACCATATGGGGACAGTCTTGTGACATCCATGTATACATATCTACCTATTAAATTTGTATCCCGTACATCCTCCAAGAAGCTCAGGGCAGCATACACAGGTCTCCTGTCCATGTTATCTTTACAAAAACCCTGTCAGGTAGGTTAGGCTGGGGGAGAGTGAGGGGCCCATGGTCACGCAGTGAGCTTCTGGCATTGATTTTAACCCAGGGCCTAGTCCAGCCCTCTATACCACACTGGCATAGGCAGCAGCACACACTCACATTTCTTAATCATGACCCACATGGACCTAGACACATGCTTTACATTACCTCCCATACAAAAGAACTATCTACATATAATTTCTCCCCTCCTGCCCTCACCTCCGCGTGGCCAAGCGTTCTGTTGCCCACAGCAACAGGCGGCAGAGACCTTCCCCTCCTGTAATGCCCATGCACCTGAATCTGAAATCACCCAGGTTGACACACGGCCAACTAAGGAAAGGATCCTTGCATGCTGGGGGGGGGGGGAGAGAGGAGAGAGAAGCAGATGTAGCTTTCATGTCTTTCCAGTCTGCGGCTGCCATAAAAAAAGCAGGAGGAAATACAATGCATGCATCCAAACATGTCCAGTCGGCCAGTTTGCGTGGGTGTGTGGAGTTACTGATGACAAAGAAGAAAGTTATTCTATTACAGTTAAATCACGCCCTATTAAAGCATGATCAAACTGGTACATACTTCTCACTGTTGGCCAAGCGCCGATAGTCTCCAACCAGCATGGGTTTCTTCTGAATATTATATTGAGTGAAGAGGCCGGACTGCCCTGTCACCACCTGCTGGATGGGAGCAGGGATGACCATGTTGTCAATGTCATCATAGGTCCTGCGTGGCTTCCACTCCTTGGGCGGAATCACCTACAGTGGCAAAGGAGAGGGGAAATCACAAGTTAAGACCTCATAAGTAAGGTGCCCACTAAATTTTGTTCTTCAAACCCTTCCCTGCCCCCAACAATCAGCTCATTCTGGAAATAACCACCAGAGTTATCACTGGTGAAATTCAGAGCAGGCCCCAACACCTCCACCACAGCGGCGTTACAAAAACTGCTTCTATTGTGAATTCAATTCCATTCAAATGTGAAGAGTTTCAAGAGAAGCCCTCGCTAAGAACAAGCCGGCCGTGCTGCAAAGAAGTGCATTCGCTCCCTTAAAGCTGGAGATTGCTTCTCCGCGGGACTGACTGCATGCACCTTCAGCTTTATCGAACAATGCACAGGATATAAAGGCAAAGAAAATATGCAGGAAACCAAATGCTACCGAGGATGTTTAATGTATATTTCAGGCATTTTCAAGAGCCTTGGACAGTCTCTGCTATCACAAGATAGAGTGTTAGTGGATGCATTCGAGCAAACTGAACCATACTCGGCTTTCTCTGATGGAGGACAATTGGCAGCGCAGCCCGAGAACAGATTAACAAAGAATGTTTCAAGGAGGCTTCTAAAGAGCTATTTATATTATAAGAACATTCTCTATACTTTCCTGATCCAATTTGAGGTTTTACCAGTGATGTATGCAGTGCTAAATGGTTTGCTGTCCAAGTCAACAAAGGTACCGTGACATCCCCAGGTCTTTTGGAGAATTCTTACCGCAACACCTCAGAGCAGCTTAATAGACTGGATTCGATGGGTACCTAGATATCCCAACACTGCTTTCTGTGTGTATGTGTTGAGTGCCATCAGGCTGCTTCCGAATTACAGCAACCCGATGAATTAACAGCAACCCTTTGAATTAATGTCCTCCAAAATGTCCAATTGGTAACAGCCATTCTCAGGTCTTGCAAACTGAGGACTGTGGCTTCCTTGATGGAATCAACCCATCTCATGTTGGGTCTTCCTCTTTTCCTGTTGCCTTCAACTCGTCCTAGCCGTATTGTCTTTTCCAGTGATTCTCTTGTCTTCTCACGACGTGACCAAAGTACGATAGCCTCAGTTTAGTCACTTTAGCTTCTAGGGAGAGTTCAGACTTGATTTGGTCTAGAACCCACTTGTCTTGTTGGCTGTCCACAGTATCCGTAAAACTCTCTTCCAACACCACATTTCAAATGAATCCACTCTCTTCCTGTCAGCTTTCTTCACTGTCCAACTTTCACACTCATACACAACAATGGAGAATAGTATGGCATGAATCAACTTGATCTTGGTCGCCAGCAACACATCCTTACTCTAAAGGATATTTTCTAGCTCCTTCATGGCTGCCCTTCCCAGTTGCAATCTCCTTCTGATTTCTTGGGCGCAGTCTCCCTTTTGGTTGATGATGGTAAAGGAACAGAAAATCTTGAACAATTTCAACTTCTTCATCATCAGCCTAAAAGCTGTATAATTCGCTAGTATTTATTACTTTTGTCTTCTTGATCTTCAGCTGTAATCCTGCTTTAGCACTTTCTGCTTCAACCATCATCAGTAGTTGTTTCGAGTCTTCACTGTTTTCTGCTAATAATGCGGTGTCATCTGTGTATCTCAAATTGTTAACGTTCCTTCCACCAATATTCACTCCACCTTCATCTAAATCTAATCCAGCTTTCTTTATTATATGTTCTGCATACAGTTTGAAGAAACGGAGATAAAATGCATTCTTCTCTGACACCTTTGCCAATTGGAAACCATTCTGTTTCTCCAGTACTAACAGTGGCTTCTTGTCCAAAGTACAGGTTGTGCATCAAAACTACAAAATGTTGTGGCACACCCATTCCCTTCAAAGCCAACCATAGCTTTTTATGACCCACAGTTAAAAGCTTTGCTGTAATTATGAAATATAAGGTGATTTTCTTCTGAAATTCTCTCGTATGCTCCAGTAACCAACATAAATTTGGTTGGAAGAAATCTTCCTTTTCTGAATCCAGCTTGAACACCTGCCATTTCTTGTTCCATATATGGTAACAGTCTTTTTTTGTACGATTTTGTGCATCACTTTATTTGTGTGAAAAATTAATGCAACAGTCCAACGCTGCTGCTAGCACTAAATTCATCCACTCATCTATACATACCAAAAACAGACAAGGCTGAAACACAATAGCATTCTTGTCTATCAAGGGAAATGGCAGATGCCTCAGTTGAGAGAACTATCTGGGGGGTACAAATGAAACCCCGCCCAGTTCCAGGTGCCAGCCACCCACTTCTGTAAGGCATCAATATGCACTCTTTCAACAACTTGGCTAAAAGGAGGAAGGGAGTAAGTTGTGTGTGGGGAAGGCTGAGATATGGATAGTTAGAATCCCCCAGATTGATACGCACAGGTTTACTTAACCGAGGAGCTTGTTAATAAGCCTAAAACTAAGAAACAGAATTAAGACAAGGAAAGCAAAAGAACACAATGGCTCCATTCAGAAACAGCCTTACAGAGAACTTCTATATTAAGCGGAGGAAACTACAAAGATACCCATCCCACCAGCACTGTGTTTCCTCCCCCCGCACCCCGCTCTCTTTCTGACCCTCCCCAATCTTCCTTTACTCCACCTGCTACGCTGATCTTTGTTTCCATCCACATCTCCCCTCCTGCTCTCCCCTGCTTCCTTGCACGCACACACCCTGCCCCTCCCTCCACTGCCCATCTAGCTGCCTGCTGGCTTGCCTAGTCTCTCCTCCCTCCACCCACACTTCCTGCCTACTTCTTGATTTCTTCCCTTCTTCCCTTCCTCCCTTTCCCCTGGTCACCTAGTCTTCCCTTCCTTTCACCCATTCACCTTTCTGATCCTGCCGAGCAAGTCAAACGAGGGGTGGAGTCATGGGGCAGGCCAAGCAGCAGCCAGCTGTCGCCTCCCCTCACGCCTTGCTTGAGGCACCTACTGCTGTCACATTTTCTGGGTGACACCGCTCAAATGCCATTTGCTCTTCTGCAACATTGGTGATTTTTCTACAAATCGCGAGTTTCCAGCAATGTGCATCTTAGCCATATCTCCCCCTCTCCCCTGCTGCCTCCAGATTTTTTGATCTGTGCAGGAAGCCATACTTGGCTATTAGATATATGATGATTCCTGAAATGTGACCTGCTACGCTCCATGACAGGTACTTGGGTGAGTTTACCCAGACATGCAACTGCTGAACAGTTCTACTAGGACTACCTCAATACCAATTCACACAAGGAAGCCCTATCCTTCCAGGACACTACATCGCTCTTAGTCTGAAGTTAAAGGAGACTCAGAAGTAGGGATGCGCACCTGGATATAATCAAGCCGAATATATATCTGAAAAATACCTTTTTGGTGTTTTCCTGATATACTTGTGTTTCCTAAATATATCCAGGATTTTGGGGGATACAAAAAAATGGGTCCCGAAAAATTCCCAGAAATCTTCAGGATTAATGCCCTGATCTGGGTAGCCCAAGGAAGCCCAATCTTGTCAGATCTTGGAAGCCAAGCCCTGGCAAGTACTTGGATGGCAGACCTCCAAGGAATACCAGGGCCGGGACCCAAAGGCAGGCAATAGCAAACTGAACATCCAAGCCCCACTAGGGGGTCGCCAGAAGTCAATTATGACTTCCTAGCATGCACATACATACACACACAAATCAGGATTAACTGGGAATATCAGGAGCCAGCATCTGCAGGCTCCCAGGACTGTCCCCCGCCCCCACCCCATGTTTCTGTCTCCCAAGGCTTTGTATAATCTTGCATTGTTAATTAGCAATTTAATCTGATGCACCTGCTGATGTGACCTTGGGTCAGTCACAAGCTCTGGCACAGCTGTCCTTGAAAAAGAGCAGTTTGTGTCAGAGTTCTCTCAGCCCCACCCACCTCACAGGGTGTCTGTTGTGGGGAGGGGAAGGGAAAGGAGTTTGTAAGCCGCTCTGAGACTCCAAGTGAAGGGCGGGGTATAAATCCAATCTCTTCTTCTTCTTCTTCTTCTTCTTCTTCTTAACTACCATCTTAAAAAGTGCATTGTGTGCTATTATAATATCCTAAAACAGGTATATATATTCATTACATGCAATAAACAATGATAATTAGTTCATTCAGTATAATAACTACCAGTCAATTTACATTATTTTTTAAAGTCAACCTCCAACGGGAGTTTCTAGAATTAGGGCTGCCAAACCGCAGCAGGGGATCCATGCGTCGTCGCAGGATCGCTGCCGCGGGGGGACAGCGATCCCTTGGCTTCACAACGTTTTCTTACCACATTAAGCAGCTGAAGTTCATAGACGGAGCGTTCCTGTCTTTCTTAAGGCTGCCTAGTACTGACCTTGCTCTCTGGTCATTAAATCTTACAGCACCTGTTAACAGTTCATATGTGTATTCTCTAATTAAAGTGACAGTAGTGAAAAATCCACATTCCACTTCATAATGCATTTCAGTTAAATAACAGTCTAAACTTTACTTTGATGTTTAAAGGGGATATTCTCCCCCTTTTTTTAAGTCCAAGTAAGGTGGTAATCCAGTTCACAGGTGGCATGAGAGGTCCATTGTTTGGTTCATTCCCTCTGGGGTCAATGTATGGAGCTTGTGAATCCAGATGTTTTCTTTACAGAGAAGAATCTTCTTAATATCTTGTCGGTTGAGGCTTTGGTTCTCATATTTGTAGATCACAAAGAATTTTAAGTCCTCAAAACGATGCTGGACTGACTCTTAAAAGGTAAAGGTAAAGGTTCCCTTGCTTGAAAGCCAGTTGAATCCGACTCTAGGGTTGCGGTGCTCATCTCCATTTCAAAGGCGAAGAGCCAGCGCTGTCCGAAGACGTTTCCGTGGTCATGTGGCCGGCATGACTAAACACCAAGGCGCACGGAACGCTGTTACCTTCCCACCAAAGTGGTACCTATTTATCTACTTGCAATTTCTTGCTTTCGAACTGCTAGGTTGGCAGGAGCTATGAACTGATTATCATTGTTTACTGTATGTAATGAATATATATACCTGTTTTAGGATATTATAATGGCACACAATGCACTTTATAGGATGGTAGTTTACAAAAAAGGGTTTTGCAGTGTATATATTCGTTATTTGACTGATAAGATTCTGTCATTTTTTAAAAGTTCCTTCTTTGCTGGAGTTGATTAGTGTTGATGTTTGCAGTTTTCTCTGGATTCCCAGTTTAAAATTAAGATTCTTGCATTTTACATAAATTCAGACTGTCAGGTTTTACATTGGTTGGGCTTAACAATGGGGAGGGATTCTCAATTTTGTATCTTTTTCAGGGGTGTTCCCTCCATAGGATGCAATGGAGGATGGCTGCAGCACTTTGTTCAGGGGCCCCTAGAACTGGATACCTTAGTCTTATATATATATCCCCAAATTGAAACTGACTTGAAACTTGGAGGTTATTTAAAGGACACACAGCACCAGCTCCCTGGAAATTTTGGTGTCAGTAACCTCCCTAATGGCAGCTCCTGTCCTTTCCATTCTTCTCTGTCCTTCCTCCGCACCAGCTTCTCACGTTCTCATCTCCCCCTCCTTTGTGACAGTAATGAGGAGAAAAAAGCCATCAGATGACTAGTAACTTCAAGGTAGTAGCTGAAAGAAGGGGGGAAGGCGAAGAGTAGCTGAGGGCTGTTCAGCGTGCCATGGAAAAACCACCAAAAGAGACGTGTTTGTGCGGGGGGGGGGGTCTGTCTTGGTGCTGCTGCTTCAGTAACCCAACCTCTTGCCCAGCCCCCTGCAGTGTCTCACTGTTCTCTACCTGCTGCGAGAGATGGACTGCACTGAGCCCTTGACACCAACCTCTTCACTGCCACCCTTGTCTTTTCTCCACCCAGTGACCCCCCCCCCCCCCGGGCGTGGCCCTTTCCTACCCCCCCCCCCTTTTTTTTCTCCCCCCCCTGTGCCCCCCCCCCCCCGAGTGTTGCCTCTTCAGACTCCAGCTCTGGCCCAGCTGGCAAAGGAGAAGAAAGTTTGGATTCATCGTGGGGGGCAGCTACATCCTTTATGCTACTCGCAAGGCTGACCTAAACTACATTTAACTCCCCACATCAAAAGCGTTCTACAGGTTCAAAGTGGCTTTCTCTTCTGCCCTAAGAGTGGCTAAGGCATAAGAATTGAAAGGGGGGGGGAGAAAAGAGAGAGAATATGGAGCCAAGGGGAAAGAGAAGAGGCTTTATAGTAATCGACAAATTGGAACTGGCTGACATCTTGTTAGAATAATCTACCTCTGAGGAATCGGACACAGTGAAATTCATTAGCACACTTGACTGGACAAGGAAATGCAGCCTGGAAAGCTTTCATCAATACAAAACTCCCCTGTGCAACTGTAATGAAAGCAGTAATTGACCTGCTTTAATAAGGACCTCGTCTCTCATGGCTTAATGACTTGACTTCCACCCCTTGCTGGAGTTGTGCTGTGCCCTGTTTTGTTCAGCTAAATGTCACATCCCTGTGTCAGGTTGTGGCAAATAACCAATAACTTTCTGTGAATTAGTAAGATACAGTGTGTGTGGGGGGGGGGGGGGTTTGTGGGGGGGTTTGTCCTTTCTGATTAATGTACTCCAATTGCCTTGTGTGCTCATAAGAAGCCAAGAGGAAAATAGCTGTCTCACGGCTACACTTCCAGGAACAAAGTAGAGATCAAACAAACAACCTGGCCATGGCAACTGCTCCACCATTACATTTGTTACAGTTCTTCCACCACAGAACTCCAAATGGCATACAGGAGAGATTCCCATGATCTCCACATATTGACCAGGTCCACTTAGCTTCAGCTGAGTCATATCCCTCCTATGACGCTATTAAGACAACAATCAAGCAGGCACTGTAGCTCAGCTCCTCGCACAGCTTCCCAACACCCCACACATTTCAAATCTGAGTAAATCCGCTAAACAATACTGCCTAAGATCCTTTAAGCAGGCATTACAGTTTTACCTACTGCTGGGGGAAAGCAGTTGGCTATACAGGTTCACAGCAAAGTCCCCCTGCCATATAATACCTTTGAAGGCCAACCGAAATAACACAATACAATCCGAAAGCTTTTGAGTTCTCCGGAACTCATCATCTGGCCAATGTCTGAAAAGGGAAGAGGGGTCCTTAAAGCCCCTTTGTTAGCATCCTACATAAAATACGTAAACTGCTGACTGAGAGTGGGGACAGGGACCCTTCCACTGGAGGACAAAGGAGCCTAGGAAGTTGCACTGAGCAATATTAGCACACTTTGGCTTACACTGAATTTTTTCAAAATACACTCAATTGACAGTGCAGACACCCAGTTTTGTACCTGACCAAATTATGAATGTTGCGCCGAGCAAAGTGGTACCTGCTTGGACTGGCACGGCCTGTCTCATATCAATGGCCACCCAGAAGGAATCAGACTGTTCTGAGAACTCTGAAAAGATTTTGCTTCTGGTATAAAATAATAATAATGGTAATAAAGCCTCGACTAGCTTTGCCAAACCCTGAGTCCAGAGTATTTGAAGAGGCTAGCATGAGAAAACCGAAACGTGCACTCTCTAACTATGAGGACTCTTGTATGTGCTAACTACCAAGAAGAAAAAGATCTATTTTCAAAAGCTGCCAGAAGCCACAAAGCAAGCCACAGATTAAATTGCTAATTAACAATGCAACATTTGCTTCATCCACTCTGATGAACCTGGTGTCCGTTTTGATGAATGGGAATAATATTGTTGCAGGATCATGGAGGGCCTGAGTGCCACAGCTGAGAGTGGGAACTGATAACTGACTGCCGATTCCACGCTCAGCATGCAGCCTTGACTCTCAGCCCTACATCAGAACTGGCCCCAAATGATTCAACTGACGCCAGTCTGCAGCCCCAGCTCTGATTACCCAGGACCGTGCCCTAGACCAGCCAGTAAAAACTCACCTTCGCGAGTCCTGCCCTGTGAGCACCCTGGGATTCGATATAAGCAATATACTTTCCGAAGTCCTGGAACTCCTCCAATGTCGGATGAAAAGTCATGATTTTGCAGCTGGGGTTCTGTGGGCTCGGGTTTTCAGACCCCATCCTGCCGATGGGTTTTTAGGATCCACGCTGTGAAAAACAACAAAAGGGAGTGGGGTTAAAAATCTGAGGAAGACAGCACATATTTCTGGTAATTCATTTTCCTCTTCAAAACACAACTTAAAAACAAACTCAAGCAATAAGACCATGGCGGCAACACATCACAGCCATGGTGTTCTCACTGCTACTCTGTGCTTGCTCCACAGAAAGTAACTGCATGAAGGCAAACAATCCCTCCACAAGAGGCAGAACACACAGCAGTTGCACCAGAAGTCATACCAACGTCTCGAAGCCACCAAGCACTAAACGGTCTCTCTCTACCACCCTCCTGATAGGCAGATGGAGACAATTAGGAACATCAGAAGAGCCCTGCTGGATTAGACCTATAGTCCATCTAGTCCAGCATCCTGTCTCACACAGGGGCCAACCAGTTTCTCTGGATGACCAAGAACAGGGCATAGAGGCCAAAGCTGTCCCCTGATGTTGCCTCCTAGCTCTGAGATTCAGAGGATTAGTACCTCTGAATGTGGAGGTTTCCCTCAGCCATCATGGCTAGTAGCCACTGACAGACTTATCCCCTGACAGCGAATTCCACATTTTAATCACTCTCTGTGTAAAGTAGTATTTCTTTTTGTCCATCCTCAACCTACCGCCCATCAGTTTCATTGGATACACTCTAGTATTTGGGGAGAGGGAGAAAATTAAACAGCTCACACCGATGGAACCACTCCCCCACTCCGGATGAGCTGCTGCTGACCTGTATGCAGAACAAACCGAAGGATGGAACACAACCCCCACCCCAGGAGGAGCACTATGAGTCTACTCCAGGGACCTCTGCAGATGTGGGACTGAGCTTCCTCCTTCAACCAAGTTCCCTACTGCCAGGCCCGTACACTGGGAAGGAAGCATAGCCATCCCCACACAGCATTCACACACTTCAGCAGCTCACTCAGCAGAGGAAATAAGACAACCCAAGACTTCTGCCACACAAAGGTTTGGGTCACTGAGGGCGATGGCTGGATTGAGAGCATCAACCTTCTGCTAGGCAAGTGCTAAGAAGTCATGGATTATATATGGTCCTGTCTTGTCCACAGCGCGGTTTATGACCTTTTCCCAGTGTTCTATTGTTCTGGATGTTACCCGGACACTGGAGTTTCTTAGGGTAATTATTTCATAAGACATGGGTCTGATTTGATCTGCTATTGCTATTTATTGCTTTATTGCTTTTATTCTTGTTGATTTTATGTTGTGAGCTGCCCATTTTTTCAGGGTGAGGTATAAATTCAATAAATAAATAAATTCACAAATAATGCAGACACTGAGGCAGCAACAAGTTAACGCACATTAACATAAGGCATTCCTGGCAACCCTCCAGAAGTTCACTGGGTTTAATACACACTTGCCAACCAGGAGCCATGGGTTCAGATCCCACTATAGGGAATGCAAGCAAGGAGGCAAAGTTCATATTTTGGCCAGCAACAAGGAGAGTAGAAGCAAAACAGAAGAGGCCAAACTAAAATCAGCAACTCACATAACACCTGCAAGTAGTCCTATAACCACACACCCAACAAGACACATAGGAACAAGACTTTATGTAGGGTATTAGGAGTCTGTCGCCCCACCACCAATACAAGCCATATATATCAGGGCAAGGAGGACAGAAGAGATAGACATAGCATAGTGAGAAGGCACAGGCATAATCCACCCAACAGGGAAGCCCAGAAAAGAAGCCCAAGTAAAGCCAAGATCTTGTCCCATCAACTACAGTTACTTGGGATAGGCTGTTCATACTAATATCATACACACACACAGCTTTTTGGTCAGTCCATGAACCATCTCCCCACTGCACTCAGGGGGCTTATTACCCACCCGCATTCACCCCAGCCATCTCTGCACTCAATCTGCCCCCCCCCCAATGATGCAGCACTGTTGGGGGGGTGCAGCCTGGATGAGCTGATTGCTGAAGCTAGCTGAGGGTGATAATGAGCATGGGGTGGGAATCAATCCCTATCTATTAAACCGCAAGTAAACAGACTAGGGCAGAGGCTGAACACTGGCTTAGATCAGGGACCACCACCACCACCCCGCTGCCTGCCTCTGGCCTTTCCTCCCCTGTTGGAGGGCTGGAAGTTCTCACTGGAATTTCTTGTGCAGAGAAGGGTCCTGAGACAACCAGTGTTAGACATACATTGTAAGTGTTTGCACCCTCAGCTGTTTGTGCCTCTGCACTGCACAAAGTGGCCTTCCCATGGAGTTCCCATCACTAAAATCTCCTTGTGTGTTCTAAATATGTGTGACACAAAGTTGTGGTTCAGTGGTGGAGCAACCACTTGGCATGCAGAAGGTCCCACATTCACTGCCTGGCATCTCCACTAATACCAGCGCATACAGGGAACCCCCATATTTAGGTATGTATCTGTTTTCCTACTTTGGGCTCCCCTGAGATTTGTACTAGTGCTTGCAGTAAAATTAAGATTGGGCTCCAAAAAATTTCCACTCAATTTCAGGGCACTTCCCTCAATAGGTCTACCTGGGAGGTAATCAAATTGGTCCCTTCCCAGAAATGTTTTGCATTGTTGGTGGAATTGTCCAAGAATTTTTAGTTACTGGACGCTTATTATATAAGAAATTAGTAAAATCACCGGTTATGTTATTCCAAATACTCCGGAATCTCTTCTTCTTAATCACTGGCCAGATTTAAAATTTACAAAACAAACAGTTGAAATGCTTTCTTTGCTCCTTTCAGCAGCAAAAAAAAAGATGGAACCAAGATGGAATTCCGACATTGAATAATTGGTTTTCTAAAGTGTGGGAAGTGATGGTGGCTGACAAAATAGCCACTCAATTGTTAGTAGCACAGTCCTTGTTAAAAAGTAATAATTACTTGGAAAAATGGTTTTCATTTTTAAAGTATACATCTATACATGCTAACAAGTTGCCTCATATTCCAGTGAAATATAGAATTATTGCACTCTATTAAAATGTTGGATTTTGAATAATAATCATAGTTTTTATACACACACACACGAGGCGGGACACGCGATACTCGCGCGGGGGGGAGGGAGCTCCACACTGAGCAGGCAGAGGAGGAAGCAGCAGGAGCAGGTAAGCTCCCCCCCATCCTACTGGTTCCCCCCGTCTCCTCCACCCCCCCTCCACC